>NW_020454093.1:10421882-10561409 GCF_003342845.1 Nothoprocta perdicaria
CTAAGGAAGAGGAAATAGTAGAACTAATTATAAAAAAAGTAAAAAAAAAAAAGAAACAAAACAAAAAAAAAAAAAAAAAAAAAAAAAAAAGGGAAAGAAAGTAAACAACCATCTGAAAACTCAGTGTTAAGCTCTTCCAGTAAGTGTTGTCCTGTGGACAACAGAAAGCTAACAAGGTTTTCTTATTCTCTTACACCCCAAAGTGGAGTGTAATGCAGATAAGGAAACTGGGTTCTGAATTCTTCGAGAGGTTTTAACTTGGTGAAAGATAAAATTTTGCRTCTGTGATCTGATTCTGATCCCTTTCTCATCTGATTCTCTATTACGGAAGCATTAAAGTTTGTAGTTGGAAAGCTTTATCTACCACTAAMATTGTGGAAGAGCTATGAGGAGAATGTCCGCAAAAGCAGTTAGTTTTCAGGTGATGGTTACTTCATGACTGTTGGTTGTCTTCCGACAAGCAAATTCTCTCCTCCCTTCCTTCCCTATTTGTCTCCCTTGGCAGTGATGCACTCTGCTTTGTTATTGTATGATGGAGAATCGCCAGAGTTACTGTCAGGAGGTGCCACTTCAGAGCAGAGTATGTGAGAAGCTGTATGAGTGTATGAGTGAGGTGTGTGATGCTGGCAGAATTGATGAAAGTGAAGTGAGATGAYGACATGTGGTTATGAAGGTTAGGGCCTGGTGCAGTTTTTTCATCAATGTATTTTTCACTTAGAGCTATCCTCAYAGAGGTGTTTTGCACTAATGTGAACTGGCTTTTACCACAATATAGCGTATTGCCGCTGTTATACGCACAATGATAACATACAAGAGTTTAAATGCAGCTTCTTTGTAAACCTAGCAGCTTCATCCCCTTAGGGTCTACCCAGTGTGCTATTGGAACAGAGAATATCTGACCTCATTTTATGGCAATGGCACATTTTTAGTAACATTTCTTCCCTTCAAAGTGCTGTTTAAAAATAAATGACACTATGCTCAGCAGTTTTCTTCTTTTTATTGTATTAACACTGTTATAGCCTCAGGTAGGCACTAGGCAGAGCCTTGCTCGCATGGAGCTTACACACTAGCTTTCAGAACTCAATTTGATTATAAACTCTCCTGTACATCTCCAATCTACATAGTCTCAGATGAAACTAACTCTGAGTTAGGTCTTGATTCTAGTACTTCAACAAGTCTGCACCTAGATTCAAGACCAGAATCAGGTCTAATTATAACCTGGGCTTGCTGAAGTTATTCCTGACTTCTTTTGCTGCAAACACTAACAAAAGCACATGCTGAAGCCTGATCAGGCTGAAGTCTGATCCATTGCATCTGTAAATTGCTGTTTTAAAAAAAAAGGAAAACTAAAAAAAGTCCTTGAGCATAATACAAAATATACATCATATTTCCATCATTATTTGCAGCTGTGCCAACTCAAAAGTGCAGTAAACTTTCCATTACAAAAACTGATTTAGCCATTTAAGTAAAACTACTTAAATACAAGTAAAACTGCTAACCTTAAGTGGTTAGGTGATGGATACAAAACTTTACCCAGTGCTGTGCCTTCCCTTTACTCGGGAATAGTTTTGTTTCCAGGCAAGGGGGAAAGTCTTATTGTCTTGGACAAAATAAAATCCAGTGAAGACAAGTGAATTGAATCACTGCTGTCTACTTGATGAATTGTTTAAATTCTCCAAAAATTTGCGGGTGGGATACAGACCTATACCTTCTACTGAAGGCATAAGAGGGAAATCTGGCAGAATGCTGAATTCCCTTGCAAGCAGCACCAGAAGTGAAAGATGGTACCATCTGCTTCACTGTGAAATTCCCTTTCTGGCCTGGAGTGCATGACCCTGGTTATACAGCAACTTCCCACACATATGGGTGTAGGGCTTTGCATTTTTCCTCTGCAAGAATTGAAGCAGATTTTTTTTATCTTTACTTTTAGAGAATTTGCCTTCTGGGTTCATAACTACAAATCAGGAGCTTATTCTTGAAATTTACACAATTGCTACATTTCTTTATTTTTTAAATAATTGCTTTGGCCACAGACTCAGCTGGTGGCAACAATCTTGTTAGACAATCAAGATCAGTATCCAGATTGTTTTTCAGAATGTTTTAAAAAAACTCAAAAATTAAAACATGGCATTTCATAGATATAAGTCCAAACATTCTTAAGACTTTACTGAATGCCGTCCAGTGCAACTGAAAATTAATCACTTGCCAAAGAAGTTGGCTCCCAATTGATTATTGATTAAAAAGACTTAATAAAACTCTTAAGCATGCTGAAGTCTTATTTTTGAAAAGCTCTCCAGAAAATAATTTTAAAGGTACCTCAGCAAAATGAAGAACTAGCTTTGTGGAAGACAAGGCTTGATGTTCTAAGTCAGTTAGGCATTTTTACGTATTTTGCTCCTCCAGTGAATCACCCCTAAGTCAGAAACAATCTTAACTGTAGGTCAGCATACATAAAGACAACACACACTTGTCTCACAACAGATCATTGCTGCTAGCCACAAGAAGGGAGACAAAAGGCCAATTATCTTGACTATTACCTGTCTTAACAGCAGGAGCCTTCCCCAGACTGAGCTGGCACTACAAGGGAAGCAGTGTAATAAACAGAACGTGAGGAATTTGAGATGTTGGTAACCAACACAAAGTCACCCAAGTGCTGTGTAGTTAACAGGGCTCAATCCAGAATAATAAAGTAATTTACTGTTTAAGATGCAAGTTATCTTCTTCCAGACATGGAATCACATGTAACAGGCAAGTTGGTCATATTGAGCCTTGTTCTCCTGCAGGCCACTAAGATGCTAAAGGAAGAAGTGCAGAACACAACTGCTAGAGCTTAAAGCTTCACTCTCCTCAGGCCTAGCAGCAGCTTTCTTCTTTGGTTCAGCATCCACTTATGCTTGGAAAAATCTTCCRTTGGAGAGTTAAAGACAAAATCTTGACTATTTCCCTATTTATGCCAAAAGCTAATCTGCGGTCAGATAGACTGCTAGGTTAAAGCACAGTGCAACGGTATTGCTAGTGCTCCCCAAGATGAAATGTGAAAACAAGTCATAACAGTGCAGAGACCATGTTGAAAGTGGTTGTGAAATTCATAATTTCTTCTTATAAAGACAGTATGCAGAAGGCAGTTATATATTTACCTRACAATATTTTCCAAAAACGGTATACCTGTGATTTAATTGTGACCTTAGTGCAAGGAATATGTGATCCTTTGGAGCCATAACGCCCATCCAGTTGTCCTGTAACGCATGGATAGACATCTTGATGTGCAGTTTCCATTTTGTAGTTTATAGATTAGTTAAGACAAAGGTTTGCTGGTGCAAATCATTTCTCTAAAACAATAAGGATGGAGCTAGKCAATGATATATTGAATTTTCTTCTCCCAGGCTGGAAACAGTATTCACCGCACATTCATCATGAAGTTAATAGAAAATGTCCTTTACACATATGGTACTTGTCAACTGAATTATGAACTGATGCTGCCCCACAATAATCTGAAATAAATTGCTCTGTTTCAATCTGCAGTGGGTCAGGAGAAGGGTTGCTGGCACAATATGTTACTGTAAACTCCGGACCTGCCAGTTCTAAAGGGCTAAGTTTGTTTGAAAGGCAAAAATATACAAGAAAAAGCACTATAAATCATTTGTGGAAAAAAAAAAAAAAAAACTGTCCTGCAGTTACTCTTACAATAGAGTAGAATTTGTAAAATATTTCCATCTATAAAAAAGACACTTTCATTAAAAATGTTTAAATGTTATTAAACTTTAAGGCACTCCAGCTGAAGAACTGATTGGATCACACTACTGTTAGTGGCTCAGATGTCCTCTCTGTATCCCCATCACTGTATCTTCAGTCCTTGTCCTTTGTGAGTTCTGTAATTTCATCCATATCTTCTATATCCTGGGTCATTTTTTCATACTGTCTCTTGAAGAAGCCAAGCTGTAGGAAGATTTAAAATAACATGTATCATTAAAACTAGCTCTCCCTTAGTATAATTGCTAAAATAGGATATTAACAAGAACCATTTATTTAGTCATTTRCAGCTACATTTCTCAATTGAGCTAATGTTATAGTGGTAGAAAATGCAAATCTGTATGTATGTACTCACATGTAGTGTTTAATTTGTTGCACTTTCTTAACTAAAAAGTGAAAAGAGGTGGGACATAAACTGCCTGGCATAACCAAATACCAGTTTATATATTTAATAACAAATACCAAGACAATGCTGTTGCCTCTCTGCTAAAATACAGGAGCCTGAAGACCTCTCCAGGGTGTCTTGGCATGCCATGGAGCTGTTTAAACACCARTGCCCTGGCACAAAGACACATTTTTCCCTGCCCTTAAACTAGTTGCTCTTTGTACACCACATATAGCTCTATAGGCTTTCTCCGTTCTCTGTTCAGTGCATATCCTCTGTCTCCTTGGTCTCCCTCGGTGATTCCTACTCCCCTGCCTTGCCTGCCAGGAGTATCACGGGAGCGCCTGGAGTCCAGCTGGGCGGTTGTTGATGTCAGAAATGCCACTGTCCTTGTTTTGAGCCACTGGCAAGTCAATTAACACCTTTGTGTGCCAATATCTATGGCCACTTAGTAGCTTTTCTCTCTAAATTTTTTAAAATACACGTACATGCTAGCTCCAGCATGCAGGACCACTGCAGTATTACTCTTACTGCCAAACTGCATGGGCAGTTTTTTCCAGCACTAGAGAAAGATTCCAAAGAAAAAAGCCCAAGCGCATTTATGATGAAACGTTATTTTCTGCTTTTCTTTGCAGGAATATAAACACATACTTACTTTCCATAAAACAGCAATCAATGCTAACAGCAAGAAGAGTCCAGCCAATATACTGCCAATCACAACACCAACTGGTATCTCAGCCTTCTCATCCGGCTTCATTATTGTAATTGGGATCTGAAAGCAAACAGATATGCATGTTATGGGTTAACATTAACAATGTCAAAAGGTTTTTCTTTGTAAGGCAAATCCTTTACTTCAARGTTCGCTGGGCTGTACGTATGCCAGGAAAAAAAAAAGCGCCTTTGACACCCCAGGCAGTTGCAGCCCCTTACACTAGTGTCCCCTGGTACCAGTTTGCATCTCTGTGGCACACTGGAATCCCTTTTAAGGACTAGGCTCCCTCATCACTGCTGGCCATACACTGGTAGAGAAGCAGGAACTTCCCATCAGTTTTCTGCTTCTTCAGTAAAAGGAATTCTTTTGGTGTCACCATACTGCATAGACTTTTCCGTCACTGGAAAAGCTGGATATGCTTGAACATACACTGGGAAMAGGATCATGCAGATCCACCATCTGCTCAAAACAGGTTTCCTCTACGTCAGCTAGAGAAGAACTGTGCCCACTGGCTGCTGGTGGAGTCTGATATCTGTGGTGGCCAGCTGTGACAGGGCAACCTAGTTACAGAGTCCACACTCTTGTGCATTCATAGTGGCTGCAGACATTTCTGTCTTTCTCACTGGAGATCCTCTCTCTCTTTTGCCTGCTCTCCTGATCAGCTTGGAAAGGCACTAGCAACTTGTAAGGTTCTCCCTGTCCTTCATGTTAATGTGTGTTCTCTTGAGATGACTGCATGATTTTGCAGCAAGATGTATGATTCAGACAGAAATATTTCTAACACACTTATGCTTCCTGCTGGTCAGAAGGAATAAAGTCAATACCAGAGAGCTCTCATAACAGTATATACAGTACTTGGAAATTAGTTTTCTATCTCTTTGCATTGGGTATTACCAACTATATAGTTACATGTAGCATAGCTGCTAAAGAAGATATTTACCTAATATTTATGAACTGACAAATCTTTGGATTTAATCGTGGAATAACATTCATTCAGCATGAAGATTTTTTTTTTCCCTTCCTGAAACATGATAAAAGGAGRCATGTCGTTTTACTTTGTCAGGGTTGCTTGCTCAGTGCATTTGTCTGGTGTAATTTAATCTCAAGCTTTCTGGGAAACTTGTGCTCAACTGACATCTCAGTGATTTAAGTCATTTCTGCTGGAAGGCTCTAATGTTGTGCTAGGTGTGGCCATGTGTATTCATTTCACAGGGGCAGGCTTTGTGTATTTTCTAGTAAACTGGCCATAATGATGATTATAGCAGGTTAACATACTGTCCTCCAGCTGGCAGGCCTTACAACTTGGAAAAAAATCTGAAGGCTCTTACGCAAAAATATCTAAGCAGCTTCTCCACATCGATGATATCAGTTCATTTGGCTACAYTGCAGCCCAGCTCATCCAAATTAGAAGAAGCAATTTCATATGTGTGTGCAGCTTGCCTAGTAACATTCTCTCTAAGAGAAGATCAAGTGTGTAGACCTCTTCAAAATATATCTTGCTCAGACATCTTTCGGGGCTGCTTGTCTCAGAGCTCTAAGTGTCCCAGCTGCAGATGGCCAGTTGAAGAATTACTTTTTACTTTTTAACTGACAATTTCATCAGTTATTTGAAAGATACAGCTCTGGTTCTCCTGAAATCCCTAACAAAACTGCTAGTACTATAAAATTTGACACTACCACGGTTACAACTATGCAATATTGTGCAGTAATAGATGTTTTGTGAGCCACCTAAAGGCTTGTAGAATTACTCAGAATTTTTGAATGGTGTATAAAGAATTTCCATCTCCTGTAGAAATAATGTCATGAGGCTCAGGGCCCTGAGCACGCTTCCCAATACTGTTATTCTGTTATTCTGCAAAATCATGGCATTATTTTCAGAACTTCAAATATATTCCCTTTAAGTCTTCAGGAACTGGAGATTTCCCTGAGTACAAATGGGCTATTCACAGATTCTTTACAGAAACCGATACATGAGAAAGTAATAATAAAAATAATACTGAATTACAGCCTTATTTCTATTTTGAGATAAGTTAATCAGTAATTTTCCTGGTACGTATTTCACTGAGTTTTCCATTACCTATGACAGGGCTATGCTACCTTTCCTTGCTCTTGACTTCCTTGCTAACTTGCAGCTTGCTCATCAAAGTTCTTGATTATAATTTTATTATCTAAACTCATTATTGCAAATTGAAAAGTGTTACTCTGTAGATACATAAGAGAACAAGGATTTTTTTAAATTACAATAGCACTRTAGCAGAAAATTATTTTTCAGTGCTGCTTAGTTTGTATTTTAGTGGGTGGAATGCTGGGGAGAAGGATTCCAAACCATCAGGGTGGTGTGTTAGTGACTTTTCCTGAGATTACCTGTTCCATATGGTCCACCCACCATACTGTCCGCATTACTGTCATTCTGTATTCAGAAATACTCCACAATGTTTTACAAATGAGATTAAGTACATTTGCTGGTGAGCTGTGCCAAATATCTGTTTACAACTATCAAACCAAATACACTTCCACAAGTAGAGCTATAAATCAGATTTGCTAAAATAGTTCCCAGAGCTCATTTATCTAGGACAATTAATTCTTTTGCAGAAAGAAGTCTCGATTTTTATTTATTTGTTTTTTTAAGAACAGGAAGCTAAAGTGAATTTCAGAAGATTTCAATTGAGTTTTATTCATAGTAAGACAATCTGAGATATGTAGATTAAAATTCAGCTGATTGCTATTGTATACACAAAGCATAGATAAAAAYATTTTGCTTTCTTAAAGGGGATGTATATAGCTAAAGGACACTTCAGTTCAACATATTTGAATATTATCAGCACGTAGTTTGCTATATGCATTTCAGAGACGTTTCAGAGACATCATTTTAATGCACTAAAAGGTAGAGAAGTTAAATGTCTGTTTATCCATCACTTACAGTTAAGCTATTCTCTCCAATTACAAATAACGTAGGGTTATGCGTATCAATTTCTGCCTCTGCTGAGAGCTGTAGTGTCTGGAAAGTTGACTGCAAAAGAAGCGGAAAAGAAAAAAAAAAAAACACACCTGTAAAGCTTTATCAAAGTGCTAATCAACCAGAATATAAATATCCCCCCAAATTGAAATGAAGCCTTCAGAAGTAGGAAAAAATTGCCGCACTGAGAATACTAAAATTATTTTTCTTTATCTTGCGCTAACGTTTCTATAAAAACAAAAATGTATCCGGAAGAATTCTGCTATTTTTATTTATTAGTGATGAAACCTAGGAACTGTCTCTGCTTATTCATCATATTGTCGAGGTAAAACAGAAGAATTTGATGATATATGCATTTTTATAGCTATTTCAAAGCTTTCAAAGCTGTTAACTTTGAAAAGATGGGAAGAGGGGGGAAGAGGAAAAAAAGACAAAGCCCAGTGAGAAGGGCAGGAACAGCCTGACGCTTGAAGGAAGTGGGATCTGGATATTCTTTCCCTGCTTTCCTTCCCTCACCTCTATGCAACGCTACTCCATTTTTCCCCATTTAATTTTCCTATCACTGTCGGTTCCTCTCCACTGCTTCAATTCTGACATCACTCCGTCAAGTTAAAAAAAAAGAAGGAAAAAAGCCTAAGGCCGTTCCCACCGAGAGGGGGCCTGCGTGCCGGACCCCGCTTCCCCTGCAGCCCTGTCCGAAGCAGCGAGCAGAGCCGGGCTGGCGCTGCCAACATTCCCRCGCACTGCGGCCCCTGGGAGAGGCCCCTTTCCTGGGATACTGCAGGACTGGGATGTGAGCAGTGCTGCCAGCAGAACGAAGAGCAGCAGAGGCAGCGGCGCTCTGTCCTTTCACCTCCTGCATCACCTCAGGGAGTGTCCCTGCCTGAGCAGGGCTGTTGGCCTAGGTGATCTCTGGAGGTCCCTTCAAGCTCACCCACTCTGTGATGCTGTGCTCTCCTTGCAGCTGGTTCTAACAAGCCTGCAGCACTGGCAGGGCAAGGCACAGGCCCCTTGACAGGGGGAACACGAGCTGCCTTAACCAGAGCAGCCACTGACCAGGCAGGCAGCGCCCAGCTGTGCGCCCATGCTGGGGCCGTCTCTGCACCCATCCTGTCCCGGGCTGCTGGAGACTCCCCTAGCTGCTGTTCCAAGCACCTGATTAATTCCTAAACACCTCTTCCTTAGCTTTGGTTTGCAAGCACCAGCATGCCTGCTCTTCTCCTCTTGGAGAAAAACTGATTGCCATTAAGTAAAGCAGCTAATTGCCTGTAAGGTTGGGTGCCTGCAATGTTGTTTGTACTAAACATTGACAATTAAGCAGCAACTAAGGAAATGGGAGGTAAGTAGAAAACCGACATGTAATCTTCCCACCTCCCAGCAATAAACAAAATATTTCCAGTCAGTTTCTTGCAAAAGTAGCAGCCTTTTATTCAGACCTCTCACTTCTGTGTACCTGTCAGCACTTTTCCASCATTCTTGATCCAATCCTTTTGAAACCTACATACTTTAGAGACAGGCAGATGCTTTCCTTCAGACACTAGCGTAAGTATATTACACTATCAAACTGACCTTTTCCTTTTTAAAAGCAGAACTTGACAACAACCCCGCTGCTAAATGTCAGTACCTAGTCGTAGGATTTGGCAGACAGGCTACCAAGACTGCGTCATGTTCCTGACGCTCTAGACAACCCCAGGGCTCTAAGACAGTTTGGTCGGTTGCCTAGCTGAGGCGCAAACATGGGCTCATTTCAAAAGTCTGGTAAGTCATGACGAATTACATCCTGGAGGTCACATGGCGATTTAAAATGACAGTCGAGATATTATTGAAGGACATTTTTACATATCCTACAGGATGCTCTTAAAGCAAGGACTCTTTCCTTGACACCAAGTTTAATAAAAACAACAAAATCAATAACAACAAAATCAATAATAATAATTTCCACACCTTGTCTAACAAATGTAACTGGCAAGACTAGCATGCTTTTGATATGATCACTGGATAAGCTGTGAAGTTCAAAACCTAAAAGCAACATTATTTTTGCACTATGACTAGACTGTACTGCTGTGCCACATTGAGTTTTGTGGAAATATTCATTTTTGATTCCTTGAATGAGTTCAAGGGTCACAGCAAGGATTYTTTCTCCCCCAACTATGAAGAATTATCCCAGCATTTTCTTAGGTTTTGTCCTGGACTAGAGGTTATCAGATCTGTTATGCAGACTTACTRTTTATTTTACTTTTAGATTAAAGACACAATAAAGCAAAAGATGATCTTATATTTGGAAGATTTCTTTACCCACGTTTAGTAAGTGTCAGACACTATGAAATATTTGGATATTGGGCCGTTCATGAAAATAGAGCTGATACTCACAGCAGCAAAGGTTCCATTCCAGATTCTGGTGGACACATTCACAAAATACTCCCCCTTCAACACAAGGTCTTCCAGGCTGCACGTGATGGTGCTGCACTTGGCATTCTTGCAATTCTTCCAGTAAAAACAGTGAAGAAGTATGCATTAAAAACTACATCCTTAACAAATTTTCCTTTAATAACCAGGTATATTACCCTGGCCTTTGTGTGCATATGAAGYATTTGCAAGTGGTGAACAAGCACTTCTCCTCCCCCCTGTGGCAGATGCAGTGTGTTTGGAAAATTACACAGGCTCCACTCATGTGGAGTTAGTGAAGGCACCATCACCTCCACAGCACGTCCCACGGGCACAGCAATSAGCTCATAGGGATCAGACCTGTGCCCTCGTCCCATTGCACTATGGTGCTCATCCCTACTCACCAGTTCTTTGGAAGCTCTGAAGTTCTCTTTCTTGAAAGATGGAGAATAAGGTCTTTTTCCTATTTGCAGTGGATTTACCTGAGCTTGACACCTGACACCTCTGGTCTATAAAAGATAGCAGGAATTAAATTAGGTAACATCATACACAAGCATTTACAGATCTCATCATAGTAATATATATTTTTGCAATCAGCCATTGACAGTCAGTGCTGACTGATGGGGTCTAGATTGTGAATTATACAATATATTGTATAATATATTGTATATATACAATTGTATATACAATATATACCGGATACTTTTGGAAAATAAGAAAYTGAATGTGTTTTAGGGCAGAATTACAAAATTAAACTGCTCTTATGATAATTTGTTTATCCTAGCATCCTAGGAGAGTTTTGTCCTAATCTAAAAACTTCATTTGTACTATACTGCTCTTCCTAACAACTTGGAAAAGGACCTAGGTGAAGAGTTCCAGGGTCATATGAGAAGTCAGCTATGGACTGGAAAGATACTTCTGCCAATCCTAGAGACAGCAGAGTGTACTGCTGTCTTGATCATCCTCCCCCTTCCCTTTGTGAAACAGAAAGAGAAGGAAGGAAATAGCTGATGTATATGGTGCCTCACAAAACACAGCAGTTTATGCTCTAAGTTCTTCACCTGATCTGTGCTGACTGCAGTTATATACATCAGTGGGTTGTCTTTGCTAGTACGTTCTGGGAGATGGAGTTTTACAGATGCCCTTTTTACTGGAATACTTCCTGTTGTTACCTGGAAAGCAAATAATTCATGATTAATTGAGATAGTTATTCTCACATAAGCAAGAACTGTTTTGGTGAGCAAGAAAATCTTAACTCCAGGATGAATAAGAAAGAATTGGATTCTTTTGCAACAATCTTTTTTGTATTAGTACACTTACTGAAGTAGCAATTACATTATAGCAATACTACAGCAAAAATTACAGTATATTGTTTCAGCTCCCAGCCTATTTCCTTACCAAGCTCTTATTAATTGCATGAAACACTTTTTTGAAAACCAAATATTCTGTCATAGCCAAAAAGCCTATTATTTAGTCATTTAGCATACCATCTACATCAAATTTAAAAGGGGCCTAATTAAAATCCTCCTCCTCCCCCTTCCCCCTATTGTTTTGGAACCAACATTTTTATGGGTTATATAATAAAGGCTGCATTCAGCCTAGTTCTTCCCTCTAGTTTGAGCATTCAACTCTTAGCCAAACTTCAAATTTCAAAGGCTAAGCCTGAGAAGATTTATTTTTATATATCAAGTTAGCAGAAGACAAATACACACTGTGTTTAGCTGGCCTCAAGTTAAGCATTAACCACGCCATAAAGATATAACCAGTGCARGGCCAATCCCTCCCCAACCCCACTCACGGGCAGGAAGTACAAATTTCATCCTTAAGCTCGTAAAGGCTGTGAGTGTCTATTCCTGAGCTGCTCAGCTGTTTGGCTCCCTCATAAAGCATCAGAAAAAGACAGTGAAATCCGGATGTTTTTTTTAATTGCTTTTGCTACCAGGAGGAGGTAATGCAGCTTCTCAAACTCAAACCAGAAACTTCTACTGACCTTAACTGAAAAGTTGAACGCGGGGCCAATTTCTCCAAAATTATTCACAGTGGAAGGAATGCTACGATCAGAGTACACTTCATAGAAGTTGATGTTGGCAAGCCTAGTTAACAACCGTAAAACAACACATTTCAGCTTGGCAGCTGCTGAGAAAACATATGCAACTGGATACATTTTGCTTTGCTATAAGGYGCTTATAAACAGAGGTCAGAAACACAATCAACAGGAAAAAAATCACTTGTAAAGCTTTCTGAGTTTTATATAGCTGGTTAAGAAGCACGGTGCACGGGCTGGGGCTCGGCGCRGCCTCCTGCTCCGCTCCGTGCCTCGGGATGGTACTGCAGGCTGCTGGCTCTGCTCTCCTCCCCACCAAGAGCTGTGGGGCAACCCTGGGCATAAGGAMTGGCTAGTTCCTGCGGTGCGTGGGTGCTGAAACACACACGGCAGCCTGGCTGGGTGCGTGGTGCACAGCACGTGGCCCCCTCTGTCCTCTAGGCTGCTTTGTGTCTTGTTGATGCTTTCTTCTGCTCACAATTTCCTAAGTAATGTGAAGGCTGTTGCAAGCCACCATGGCATGCAGCTGAGGGTGCATAGTGGAAGGATGCAGCAGGAGGGTCTGTGGATGCTGGCGGRGGCACAGCCAGCAGGACATTGCTCAGACACAACACGAGTGCCTGTGTGCACAGCACATCCATATTGCTTCTTGTGAGCGGCTCCTGGGGTGCCAGCCCGAAACTGCTTCTGCTTKTTATCCTAGGCTAATTTAAGCAGCCAAAAAAACAAACTGGGGAGCAAGTGAATGAGGAGCGTGGACAGYCACGACTCCAGTACATTAGGGCTTCTGGTAGCACAAAGCACAAATCCCTCTTMTTTATCCCTCCCCGCTTAATCCGGGCAACATCCAYGYATACCACTGCAAGTCAACACATTCYCTCTTGCAGCGCTATTCCTGATCAATCCATATTCCTCTACACTGCATCTGGGATCCTTTTCAGTTCTCCATGTTTTCTCCCATGGGAAAAGACAGAAAGGGCCTCCTTACGAGAACTCCCAGAAGAGCTATTTGAAACACTTTTCACTGCTCAAATTTCCAGTCCTACCTGGATGCATCACCAGCTTCCTTGTCCCTGCAGAAGTCATCGACAAAACTGACTCCCAACTTTTCWCCTGGGAACTTACACTGGAAGAGTCTCTTTTTAGGGAGACTCTTCCTTTAGGATGAAAACATAGTTTATCTTTTATCTTTATCATTTATCTTTTAAAAAGTTGCCTTTTGGCTAAATTATCAGCCTCAAGAAGGAACCATGAGAAGGTGAGTTCTTTATCTTCCAAAAGATATTTCCTAAGTGGAGGACAAGGCCAAGCAAAAATGATCCTAGATAACCATTTTCAATTGTACTTTGGCTTACTATGTATTCCCCTTAGTTCTTTTAAACTGAGTCAATTCCAGAATCCAGGTCCTTTTGTGACTGAAGTGGTTCCTTCAGGCCTTGTGTACGAAATTCCATTTTCTTGTACTGCAGGAGATGCATCTGAATTCTAAATGTTGTTTTCCTTTGAGTAACTCTTTTACAGACTCCCTGTCTGGCCTTTTCTGAAGCAGCGAGCTTATATTGGCATTTCTTAGCTAATTAGATTTCCAGATTCAAATATGCATCATCTAGTTTTCCTAGGAGGCTGCTGTGACAGCTGCCATCTAGAAACCTCTGTATCTCTACTAACCTTAAGTTACTACAGTGTCACTGCTAACTTARGTAACAAACAGAACTACTTCTAAACCTCATGCAACTTTCTCAGTGAATTGAAAGAACTTGTGTTGCTGACCCAAATATATACTTGTCCAACTGAAAGAATCTGAAAAATGTTAAAGCACTCCAAAATTGGTGCACCTGGGCGATGTGAATCCAGGGCCTCAGAATATTTTGGAACAGCTGCTGCAAAGCAGGTTATTGAACTCAGCATCAAGACTGGGGTCCACATTCCAATGCAGGTCACTGCATACAGCCTAAAGTTTCCTGTGGTTATGCTAGCCTTTGAATATTCATTTCCCAAACTCGTTCATTTTTAAGAAGCTTCTTCTTTTTACCTCCAACAATTATGCTTCCATTTCTGTTAATCTTTGAATAATTGCTGTTTATCTTCTACCAGTTTCGATTTATAAATTTTGGAATGCTTTGGCATTTCTTCACCAACAGTTGGTGACCAAGTGCATGAAATCTAACTACATATTGTTTATCCCAGAAATTCAGCAATYTGGAAGGATAAACAAATCTTTTCTTTGATTAAACTGAAAACACCATATGTTATTTGAGAGTCAAACCAGTGTATTTTTGTTTCAGTTCTAATTTAGCTAAACTGAAATTACTCRTTTGGAATAGTAACAGACTGATTACTCCTCCAATACATCCCAAGTGACTGGGAAAGTTCAAGGGCTGAAGAGATTTCCAGGGCATGAAATGCAGGTCAGTCTGATAGGGATTTCTGTCCGTCTCTTCCCTCCCTGTCTCCTTACAAAATGCCCCTCTTGGGCATAATGGACCTCTTGGGCAACAAGTTAGTCAAAACATGCAAGGCGTTGAGAAAAGGATGATGCCAGAAGGCAAACGAATAAGTGAGAACCAGAGGTTGAAGGAAGAGTGAGAAAGTTTGTTCTTTTTAGCTYAACTTAGCTTCAGATTTGATTTAAATTCAGTACATTTTGGCCTAGAGACCCATTTATAACATATATTAATAAAGTATATATTAATTATATTATTAAAACCACAATTAATGGTTTTTGTTGTTGTTGTAGCCTACATTCAGGTCAGCAGTTGATCCCCTGTAGCAATTATACATGTGGATCAATAATTGCTTCATACACATTTTATTATTCTTTACAGGTAAGAAGAAATGTATTGGAAGAGCATAAGTTTCTCCTGGTGCTGATGAAAAGGGAATTTCTTATGACAATTAAAAAAAAAGCCAGTCAATCAAACAAACAAACAAAAAGGCATTATTTTTCAGAGGCTGTTCAGATTTTTCAGAGGCTCTAACTATATTTAAATACCTTATAAAAATGTCTTTTTCATTATTTAGCATACCTTGTGAAGTGGATTTCTGCATCATACCGCAATGGAATTGATAAATGGACCTCGTTGTCCAAGTCTTGTTCTTCCTTACTTTCACTGTTCATCAAAACATATTTAATTTTTAACATATGTTAAAAATCATTCGATATAAATTACAACATTAATAACCAATTTGCTTTCATATAGTAACATAGGTTACCTTAATGCACGAAAACTGAGAGTTGCCACATTCTGAAGATTTTTCAGGTTAAAATCAAAACTAATATCAAAAGAAACCTACAGAAGAAAGACAGGGAATAAACAATAAGTGAGTTTTAGAACATGCAAAGTACTTACAAATAGAAACATAATTATATGTGCAAACACCKGGAAATTTCCTGCAAAACTGAATTCTCTACTCATTTCTGTGTACTATTACAATAATCTCTATTACTACAGAGTTGTTTTGTTCTCACTTTTACCTGCAAATTAGCAGATACATAAACATTAACTATTTTAAGTGTGAAACCATCTGCAAGCTGCAACAAAAGGTGTTCAGGGTGCTTTGAACTATCTRCTTTTAAACACTAACATTGACACATGCTTTGTTTTCATTCTTGTATTCATTCCAACAGGTCCACTTTCACCAGTGACATTAAAATTATCTAATTAGAACAAACTAACGTTTCATATCTAATTAGGTGTTTTGGTTTTGCTTTCTTTTCCTCTGCAGAACATCATCTTTTTGTTACTTTTTGGCAAGTTTCTTATTGCTCCAGTTGATTAGGTTAGAGGCTGGAAGTCTGTTTCTGTTCTGCCCAAGAGGAATAAGAGATTAAGTTCCCTAAGACCATGGATATCATGAGATTTATGCTGTATATGACAAAAAGGATATACGATCCATGCTAGGGCTGTGCGGGCCACCCCTGTCCTCTCAGGACAGGTGTATTTCCTTGCAGCAATTACATTCACAGAGCAGGAAAGGGACAGAGCTCCAGGCTCAGTGAGCAGTAGGAGCTTGACTGCATTTCAGTTCAGGTCCCTGGAGAGTGTTTTTCATAAGCATTTTCCCCTTATTCTGGTAAAGATCACTAAAGTTCATCCCTTAGTTCGGTTCTTTTAATGTCTCTGAAAACCAAAGGGAATTCAACCACAGCTAAATCTAAGAAATCCTCACCAGCAGTGAACGCAGGTGGTGGTGTGGGAGGTAGAATATAAAGCTTATTTAGACATGCTAGCTGTACCTGTTGTCCTGTTCGGAAAACAGGATAACTGATTTGGCAAATTACTGTAGATTGAGCTGTGCCGGTTTGACAGGAGACTTCAGTCCCATCGCTCTGCAAAAGACAGATGGAAAAGTCATTTTAATATCAGTTTTTGATAAAACAGATAGGAAATCCCCAGGTTTGTATCTTCAACAGGGCATCTATTACATTAAGGAGCAGCCCAAGCAGGGGTAGATTGCAACTCCTGGACGTGCACCCAGTGGGGCTTCAGAGAGACTAGCGAGAGGTGGGAAAGGCCCAATGCTGTGCAGTTTCTTGTGGGCTGTCATGGCCTTGTGAGATAGTTTGTTGGACAGTCAGCATCACAGATCACRTTGCATTAATTGGTACAGTTTTTCCTTACAGCACTTTTATAGAACTCRTGCTTTTTATAAAATTTGACTGAAAGTTAAGTACTCTCAGAGTACTTAGAGTACTTAAAGTACTTTACAGTACTCCAAGAATACTTAGAGACTCAGCTAAGTACCATAGAAGTTAATGTGCAATTAATGTACCTTTGTAGGAAAAAATTACAGTGCATAGGAGCTTATATACCACTTTACAGAAGATTTAACATGTCATCATCTCATACCAAAGGAAAGAAAACCTCAAAGGCTATAAGCAGTTATCATCACACTGAAAAGAATTTGTTAGAACATACTGTCTTTTGACAAAATACATCCCCATACATTCATGAATTATGTCTCCTCCCTGACACATACATTCTCAGATAATTCCTTTTTTTCTGCATTGAAGCAGGCACATCTGGGGGCAAAAGCTTCACTTGCAGGCTTCTAAGTGAGAGAGCTTTTAAAGCAGAGGAAAATCCTAGCTCCAGTGTGGTCTTTTGGCATGAATGGAATGAATAATTCTGCTGTGCAACAGGAAGGGGAGGTAGAGGGGCACCCTCAGTGTTGTGCAGAGCACTTCTGCCAGCTCATTGTTAAGAAAATACTGCTCTTGGGTGGTGATGAATGCTCCCATTCCCTCTCCCTTCAATATGGGGATTGCTCTGGATTTCACCCTTAGTACTATCRTGCACCTCTCCAGTAGCGGCCTGACAAAATAGGCCAAACACTGATGTCTGGATTTCATCCTACATCAATTATCCAGGAGCAACAGTTCAGATTAAAGATTTACTGCACTCCCCAAAATAGTCTGCAAAATGCCTTTCTTTTCCTTTTCTAAGATAAAATTCATTAGAAGTCTAGCTTCTGGTAGAGCGATATAAGAAATCACTTCAACCTGATTAACCGTCCAGTTGGAATACATGGCCTTGGCCATAACACTGCTTCTAGATCCAAAGTCTGTGCTTTAAAGCTTTATCCGTGCTGCATGCGTGATTTATCATATATGAATCCCCTCTGGCACAGCAACTGCGTTCAGATGTTGGGAGTCAAGCAGACGACATGGATGCCAAATTCTAAAGCAAGGAAAAGATGACTGAAATACTGAGGTGAGGTCAAGCTCAATGGATGGCCAGCTTTACGCTGAGTTGGCAGTCTCTCTCCTTGACCTAAATAAACTGATATACTGAAGGGAATAATTTTGGTATTTGAAGAAATAAGTTGGGAGAGGTGTGTATACATTCCCTCCTTTTCAGGCATAGGCCCTACTAGAAAGTGAAAAAAAAACATTTTCTCTAAGAAACCGGAAAAGCAGTGGCAATAACACAAACAATTAGGGCGGGTATCTCTACATACTGGTAAAGAAGATGAAGCAAAAAACAAGTTGTCCGAAAAGGTAGCCTGGATTCTGGTGTTGTATGCATTTTCCTTTTTATTTCTCAGTTTCACGTTGAATGTCAGCCTTCTGTTTTTGCTGCTGACAATAAACTGCTGTTTGCTGTTAGAAAATAAAGTTCAGTGTTGTAAACAGAAGTACTAGAACAGTTGTGGAACATGAAATGTATGATTATTTGATTGACTGTAGCCAGCAACAAATGACAAGCAAAGCACGCTCTGTTTTGTAAATTCTATGCACCTAGATTCTCTATTGTCAGAGAGTTTAGACATAAGAAACTCTGTGATTGTGTTTCTTAAAGTTGAAGGGAACGCATGTTTTCTTAAAATGAAGGCTCTTAATTATGTACCATTAAAATAATAGCATTGAATTTACAAAGGTTCCACCACAGCAGAAACATTGGCATAGCATGGGCAGCTACTTAAGATGACATCTCCAGGAAAAGCAGCTGTATTGCTGCAAATGCAGACATATATTTGTGTACTGATCGGGAAGATGTGCGGCCCAAGCAGCTGATCTCTGCTCTGGAGAGGCACAGGCCTTTGTGAGCATCCCCACTGCTCCCTGAGAGGGACGAAAACGGCCACTGCAGGGGCTGCTGCTTCTCCCAGGACTCTCCCCTTCACAACAGCAGCCAGACAGACATTACAGCTCCGAATGATTACCGTGCCTTCATCCCTAAGGGACCGAAATCGGAATTTGTCTACGTTGATGAAAATCCTGTGCTTATACACAGGATCGTCAATAAACTTGTACTCCTGACATTCCACTTTTTACCTGATTATAACATAAATACCCTTTCTATTCCCGTTCCCCACTCCGACCAGCTAATTTGAAGTAGGCATTGAAATGGAAAGTCATGTTCAACCAGAAATTCATCCAGAGTCTACAGACAAACCAACTTTTGAAAACTAACCGAATGCCAACCCCAACAATTCCCTTTATTCATCTTACCTGTCATCCGTCTTCTGCTGAACTTTAAGGATAAGATCACAGATACAAAGTTCATCTTCACCACAGTCTTTAATAAAAGGAATCTATGACAAACAAAAATATTTCCTGAATAATAGGGCTCAATCTTAAGACACCACAGTCTGTAGATAATTTTAAACTAAGTAGCATGTTACTATGTCAGATGATCTAGACGGGTGTTCTTAATCATGACAAAGATGATGTAGTTGAAGGAACTACCTCGCTTTTATCGACTCATTTACTGTAGGTTAAATTAACTCTAATTCCTTCATCTTTGCCATCAAACAGCAGTTCCCATGAACAGTTGCTTGATCTCAACAAACATGCTTTTTATGCCGTTCTACCTGATGGATGTGACTGAGTATATGTGTATGAGCAAGCCACGCAATACAGACAGAAGCATAAACGGAACAGGGAAACACTCTCAGGCATGTGTTTCATGTGCTTYTTTGGTGCTTGTGAGGTGCTACACATTACATATCTGTGTATAGCCATTTGCTTTTCAAAAGGAAGACTATATACTTACACTATAGGCCACAGATGCAGGAGAATATATATCAAGAACAGGACTAGAGCCAGGATTTGCAAGACCAATGTCAATGCGCATATTGAGCGAATTTACTGCATCAGAAGGTTCCTGTAAAACATGTGTTCAGATGACAGCTGGCAGCATWGCAAAGTGTAGCTTCAGTAATTCTATTGTAAATTGATGATATATAGCAAAATAATGTTTAATGTACTGTAAATAAGACAGAACAACTAATAGGAGACAAGTCTTGTAAGATTACCTATTTTGACAATGCTAATCTGTTTTTAGTGTCAGTTTCCCCCCCCCCCCAAATATTCTTAGAAATGCTTAGAAATGGATACATCACAATTACTTCTAACCCTAGGAAACATACAGATTCTCTGAGACTACAGAAGCTAGTCCTCAGAACTAACCATCAGGTCACTTCCATTCTCACCTGGTTGCATAAGTCAAATTTTCATTCCGTTCTGCATTACTATCACAGACGGTAGCTAGGCCTCTGAACAACACTAAAAACGAATATGTTTCATGTCTCCTCTCTTTCTTTGCACCATTTGAATTCTCTTCTAGTCCTATAGTTCATGGCTCCATAACAACACAAAATGTAATCAACTAGTTCAAGACATAGTKATACTGATACTATTGATACTGATACTATTCAGGAATGCAGTAGAGAGAGAAAAAAAAGATATTTAAAAGGGAGAGAAGTAAAAATGTACCTGTTTATTAATTTGCCTGATTTGTAAAATTTGGAAAGCAAAGCAGGAACTAACTGCAAGACTCTGTAATTACCGAATATAGCCTCATGGACAGGGCTGACAGTTCTCTGGGCTGCATTTGGTTTCTGGTTCTGGGGAAGAATGGAGTTCTGATTCTTTTCATTTTTATTTTTTCCAAACACTACCTGTACTGACCATAGGCTACTATGAAGTCAGCAGAAGTATCAAATTTTCAGTCTGAGATGAAATTTTGCATGAAATGTTTAGTTCCTAAGGAAGAGCCTACTCAGAGTAAAATTAAAAACTACTGAAACTGTGGTCTCTGTGTTAGGGCAGACCTGAAGCATGCAATTACAGTGGCCTCTCCATCCTTGAAAAAAAAGGAAAGTCTGTCCTGTGCTGAATAGGAAAAGGTCTTATTACTTTCTTGGACATCAGAATCTCATTCTGCATTTTTCAGTTGCGGAGAATTTGAGAGAAGTAAATCACTGAGAACACCATGCACGAAATACTTCTTCCACATGTTCAACTTGTTCTTCTGATCTCTTCTACCAAATGAAGCTGTTTGCAACTGCACTTACCTGTACACTGAAGATGTCATGAACACAGTTCTCCTCATGACGCACCACAAGATCCCTCTGCATGTACCGTTCATTATTTTCCTTGAATAATCCTCTAGAAGTCACTCTAGAGGAGTGGAGATCAGCATCCAGTGTTGCATTGTATCTTATAGCTACAAGAAGAACAACAGTATTTCTTACTGGAGTCTGACTGCCAGTGGTCTCACTACTGCAYTCTTCTACATTATAGAACAGCCAAACTTTCCAAACCACCCTCAGTATTTTACTTTTTCTGTAACTCACTTAACACAGAACATTCTCAAAATGATAAAGTTTTCTCTTGCGTTTTCCAAAGCAGTTAAACAGGTTTAAATCTTGAAATAAGTTCTCATCCACAGAGAGCACATTAAATGGCAATCAATCCAGCCTGCACTGCAGATGTCTGAGCCTGTAACTTGGGCAAGGAGCCAGTCAGCAGGGCCAGGATTATACTAGATAAAGAGGCCTTACAACCACATCCCTGAATTCTAAGGAGACTATAAAGAATCTGCATCTTCTCTTCAATCACATAATAATTCCTGTCTTCTCTTCATATTATGACTAATACACTGTGGAAATTCATTGTTATTTTACAGCTAACATTTCTGAGTTCCTAAAGGCACCGTATATTGCAYTGAAGCAGTCCAGTGTTACCAAAGCTGTGTACATTTAACTCAATAGCTTCATGAGTGGCCAATGTTAGTCTCAGAAATATTTGGTGCTTTTGTGTCCTCCAAAAAAAAAGCACTTCTCCCCAGTGACATCTGCAGTGAGTTTATGGAAACTCTTTTTTTTTTATTGTTGAAAAGTGTGCAGTCTGCTGTTGTTGAATCCAGCAGTTCACAAAGGCTCTCTCCCCAGGAGTGGCATCTTCCAGGGATATCCAGTTACCCTTCCTAAAATTTCTTGGGGTATCAGCCAAAAAACAAGACTATAGAATTCGGTGAGCAGAAGATGAAGAAAAATTAGTTTCTCACTAGCGATATTTCCTGGGGTTTGCTGGAGAGTGAGGATATAGTGCTCCTGAATGTTATTAATCCCTCAATTTTCTAAGATTAATGAGATAGTGATGACAGTGAGTTACACTGATGAAGTCAAGTCTGAAGTATTTCCTCAAGCATTTAGATTTTATACTGATTACTCCTATTCTTGATATTCAATTCAGTATCAGAATTTCTGCTACCTATTTGAATAATGGGTTTTTGAAGAAATTAATACAAAACATGCCATTGAAATAATCTTACCCACTTGATTATTTCTCTTAGCAGGTCTAAATGTAGCCTCAAAACATATTTTGACGGTTATTTCTGTGTTCTTGTTCAGCAGACTGATTTTCTCAGGTTTAAAGGAGGCAATTATGGACACATTTGCAATGCTCTGTGACCTGAAAAATAGTTTTAAAAAACTATGTGTGATTTTTAAAAGGACCAGCTAACTTAAAAATGGTTTTCTAAGGTATATTTCTAAATGCAGCATTAATATGGCTCCCCACGTAGACAATTCTAATGCTACTGATTGATGKTTTTTCCTTTACATGTAACTGCATTTGTTATATGATAGCTTTCAATATTGACAACAAATCATTTATCATKTCAAATCAATAGATAATCAGTAACTTCTATTTTAATGTCCTAATCCTTTTGTTATGATAACAGGAAATAAAACTGTTGCCTTTTCCCCCTCCAACAAATAACCTTCTTAAGCTCATTCAGGGAAGTCATTGAGTTTCTCTGGAAAAGTGAAGAAAAGTTATTCTTCATTTTTAATTGATACTGTACTTTTTCAGAAAAACAACTTCCATGTAATTAATCAAGATTTAGAAGAATAGTTGCAAAGGAGCCCTGCATGTAAACACAAACACTTCAATCAAAAGTGAAACCCATTAATCAGATCAAGTGCTGGAGYGAAAGTGAAAAACGAGCATCCTCATTAATCAAGTACACATAAATGCTGGAATTCTAAGCAGCATCATTTTCCTTAATGCAATTACCACGAGCACCTGCAGGAGTTCTGCTGCGGGCCAAAGGTCCAAACTGTCCATTCATTTTTAATAACCTTGTTTTATTAAATAAAGTAGCAATTTAGTGATGTTTTTCTTGTTACAATGGGAGCCTCGGGTGAGAATAAGGGTGACAGATAGGAAAGCAAGCTGTGTTTTAATTTAGCTCCACATGGAAGTAGTGGAAAATACACAGCTCGGGGAGCACAGGTCTTAGGTTTTGAGAAGCCTTTCTTCCTTCGTTTGTGAAACTACTCAAATTGCTCTGGCAAAAACGCAAACCCACATGCCAGAAAAGATGTTTCCTGCCAGGGACGGGTGCCAGCTCTTTCACTGCTCCGTGACCTTACCCTGCAGGACAAGTCGCCCATACAGTTGCATGTGTCAGCTAGCAAAGGTCACGCAGGCGGTGGGAGAAGTGTTTGCACTGTCAGTGCTGCACACAGCAGACCCGGCCCGCAGAGTTATAGCTTGGCTGTTACAGGACCAGCTGTGACAAGTAGTCCTGGGCAAGCAACGCTGCCCGCAGCAGCCTCACGTGCCTGTGTGGTGGCCACCAGCAGCTTCTCCTGGCCCTCCCCTGCCCGCTGGATCTCACGCTGGCACTGCCACCACCACCACCTAGCTTCACCCCACGCTCTCCCATTCCCATGCCAAAAGGGGCTCTCTGGGGCTTGACAAAACATGCTTAAAAGCAGTTTAGCCCAACACTGTTTTTCAATCAGCTACAATAATAGCAATTAGACAATAACTGTTRGCCCTGAACACACAGATGGGAAAGAGCTGTTTGGTTTGTTTGTTTTGCTGTTTAATTAACTAAATGCATCTGAAACATGAAGTGCTGCCTTTCCAAAAGGGTGTACTAACCAAAGTAGAACCACATTTCCTTCAGCACCAACTGAGACATCAGTAATGCCATCGTCATCTAAGTCTCTATGGCCATCTACTGATCTTCCAAAGAACTGGAGCCGTTGTCCAAAGGCAGAATCCGATCCTAAAATTTTCTGTAAAAGAGAGTTTGATTACTGAGCAGACACAAGAGTGCTTGAGCTTTTAGACAGCAGCTCAACCAATCGATTTTTGCATATATTTTCTGTATATGGAATGTACTGTTCAAGCAAAATACTTTTGCAGATGTTTTCTCAATTTTTAAGCAGTTTATTACTATTACATGTAATACTGTATATTTATAATTTACAGAGCTGATTTTTATTTAATCTTCTTTGTTGTGCAACAGCCCTAAAAATARCAGCTTGTTTAAAATATGCAGGAAATTAGTTCACTTCATACACAGGTACCAAAAAAATATATAAACAGGCTCAGATGAAGCATCCGGCAAGTCATTTTTCTCTGTACACTTCAAATGTAAGAACCATAACATCATTCAGGATATCCTGGCAGCTGAAGTAAAGAGAARGGCAAAATGTGAAATTAGTCATGAGAAGAACCATATTCTTTTAAGAGAATGAAATAGTAGCCGATAAGAACGCAGCAAATCCTTCAGTTTTCCTCTAGCAGATCTGAAGGCACTGAGCACAGCATTAGGCAAGTTATTTACCTGAGAATATTTGGTACGTATAGTCTTTTGGTATCCATTGTAAATATAAATTGCTCCAGAGTTTTGGCTTTCCAGCGGCGCGCCTATTACAACATCATTAAAGCCATCTAAATCAATGTCTGCAAGTGTTGTGATCGCTGATCCAAAGCGAGAATTCTCCAACCCTTGTGGGCCTTCCAAGAGTTCTTGTTGATCCAAAATTCCCTTTGGGAAAGAAAAATAAAGAAAAAGAAAAAAAATACAACTGTCACTGCAGAAAAATAGGCATAGGAACAGTATCTCTGTGCATTGTTTTTTTTTTTTTTTTTTTTTTYCCCTAACGCGTTCCCCTTGGACTCTCAGCCCCAAATTCCTTCCCCATTGTATTGCCCATTCAGTTTGCATTATATCTCAGAATCTTGGCAGATATTGCACACCAAAATTAAAGCATGCTATGCAAAGCTGCAGTAACAGCAAATATAACCATATGTATGAAGCTTAAATGCTCTCACTGTCCTCATCTGACTGTTCTGAAAATTTCACAATACATTGAAAAATACAGTTTCCAGTTTTGGATTACCAGTTTTTATGCAGAGGGAATGGAAATTATGTAACTGGACATAATTCTTTGAAATAGAAATGGAATTTCCTAACTGAACTAATGCAAAAAACATGTGTCCAAACGTTAAACTCCTGACCTCTCTAGTGCCAATGAGGAAAGAAAGGTTGGAGAACTGTAGAGTTAAATAGTCACATTTACTTTAGCCTAAATTCAGCAAATACCTTTCTCATCCTTAACTTCACTCATCACACTACTTAATTTTAGAAATATTAGCCAAACTATTTATTCAAAATGAGTTGAAAAAAAATTTGCCCAACATGGCAAGTTACACAAATATATATTAAATAATAATAATAATTTAAAAATCCTTATTTTTAACATTTCATTTTAAATAATTTTAAATCTACATTTAACAAAAACTACCCTTATAAGGATAGTCTTCTTGTTCAGTTTCCAAAATGGGGAAAGAATCCTTCCATTTTTCTTTTCTTCCCTATTTTGTGCCCAATGACACAGTCACAATGACGGATATCTGTTGCCAATAGTTCAGCTTCCAGTACTTCTCTCTACCCTGAATTTCTCCAAATTGCCCAGTTTCACATAGTTTGAGGATAATCTAGCACTGCACTGCTACTGAAAAAGGTGGTSCTTCCTCTCTACTTATTTCTTTGCAGTTACCTAGTAGAATATGCCATGTTCTGTTTTTCCTGATTAACTTCAAGTGTTAATTTACTTCACTTATTCAGATATGCATGATTGTTTGTGAGGCTGTTTAAAGCTGCCATCACATTAATACAAATATTATGAAAATCTGCTCACCAGGTCTGAATAAAACAGTCATGCATCAGATAAAATAACATGGCCTTGCTGACAACAGCAGCAATGTGAGTAAAAGCAACCATTTAGTGTGAAAGTCTGCTAGCAGAAAAGCACTCATTAGTACTGTTTCCAGAATACTCCTAGGTGCTGAACAGATTTGCCAAAAACAATTGGCAAACAATCGATTAGCTTAAGCTAAGCTTTTCAGAGAAGTGGTCAGGACTGTGTTTTATTTGTACATAGCGTATATCACAATGCCTAAACTCTAACCACTGAACGTTTAGTTATGTCTATCTTGCTAAATAAAAGGGAGCTAGACCAGCAGACTGGTCTGATCACTAATATTGCTTAGCTACCAGCTTGGATAGTGGCTTCATTCTGGACTGCTCCAGCTGGCTTATTCCTGCATTATACACACAAGTGTTTCTGGGGAGAAGCCACTTGCTTCTAGGAAGAAGGGAGGAGACTGCACTAGGAAGATCTCTGTGGACTGGGAAGAGTCCACAGGCCTCTATCCCTTTGTAGACTTTGCACCATTTTCCCCTAAGATCCATCCCTAGGCAAAGTGCACACTTCATTTCTCAATATAAAAACACCATTCACTCTTTAAGCACTTCAAACCAGAAAAAAATAAAAATAAAAAGTGGTCTTAGGGTCACAGGCCCATCACTGGGGTCCAGGAGAGATCTGGGGCCAAAGTCGGTGCTATAGATGTGGTCAGTCTGTTTTGGAAGACAGACATCATTCTCTGCTCTTCTGATTTAAGAGAACAGACAAGGCTGGTAAACACTATTGAGGTTTGACCTGCTTCTTCCCTGGCAAGACTTCAGTCCAGGGGACACCAGCAAACCCCTTCAGCTGCTAAGGAAAATACCTAGACTTGTACCCGATCCCAGCATCACAGTAGTTTCATTCCTACCTTTGTTATGGAAAACATGTACACTCTTCCTTCCTCTTTCTTCAGGTCATTCATAAACATTGGTGCACCTACGAGCAGCACATCTGTAACAGAATCTCTGTTAATGTCCACTGAACACACCACACTGCCAAAGTAGGAGCCAATCTGAAATCAATAATAAGAGAGTCATGTTTGCATATGGACTTTGTAAAGCAAAATGTTTTAGCATCTCACCCTGCAAATTCTTACACTCAGAAAGAGTCAAACAYCAATAAATGAAAGTGCTCATTGGAATTAAATTGTCATATAATATCCTAAAGCATCTGAAGATGCTCATCCATCCACTCTTTTCACCCAGTAACTACTGCTATAGTTTTACCACTAAGCAAGAAGTATGTAAACAGAGAATAAGAAATGCAAGACATACTTTTTTAAAAATTGAATTGTACACATAAAACTACCTGGCTTCTGATTTACTCTCAGATTTGTCTGATTGAAACAAAACAAAAAACATAACCTTCTAGACTTTTATCCCATTCTCAAATGTGGAAAATAAGAAGAGATTCCAAATCTTGCTTTTACTGTCATCTACTTCACAACTTCCTGGGCAGGGTGGAGGTCACTGAGCCTCTACTAAACAGAATCGTTGACAGAATAACACATTAAGTGGCCTATTACTTTATCTTTGACACTAAATGAATAATTCCATTAAAAACCCATTTAAGAGCTAGTTAACCTCAATGTAACAGTTTTGTCAGAGAAAGTGCACATAGGATTCTACAAACTTTGCAAGAAATACGAGTTTTCAGAACAAATGGATTGCTATTTACTCCTGTCCTGAGCAATGTGATCTTGAACAGAATGTACTTGCCTGCTCGCCTCTCTGGGACTGCACAATGGTGATATTACCACGGCTGTCAACATCATAAACCACAACTCTGCCAGTGTAGTTGGATCTTGGTGCACCAGCGACAAAATAGACAGAGTTTTGAGTTGAGAGAACAGCAACAGAATAACCTAGGGGAAGAAGCCAACATACAACACGTGTGAGAGAATTAGCTACAAGTTGTCCATTTGTTATCCACAAAAACTGAAAAGATTAATCAACCTGGCATATTAGTGGCAGGGGATAATACTTCTATGGCCTAGCTGAGTAGCCACACATACTTCCTCTTTCCAGAGAGAGGACTAATGCAGAGATCGAGTTGAAGCAGGTTCACAGAATAGCACGGACAACAGTCTAGCCTATTGAGTACACAGCACACCACAAAAATGTCATGCTTGTGAAGGAGACAGGAAAAAGACTGCAAAGAGTAGCCTTGGAATGAAGAAGCAAAGAGAAACACAAGACCAGCTTTTGAGCCAGTCTTCRTATCCGAGAGGAACACCTGACTTCTACAAAGCCCTCGGTGCATTTTCCCACAGCACACAAAACCACAGCCCAGCTCTCCGGCTGAATACAATTGGCCATATTAAAAGCTTGTCAGCTGAAGGGCTTATATTGATTGAGCTTCTTTGAACATTTTAATCCTCATCCTCCGTATTATAACATTATTTGCTTTCAAGCAGCATCATTTAATATCTGCAAATATTTTAAACATGAGTTAGCACTCTAAAGCTAGTATTACTACATATTTTACATTTCTGTGGTTTTAGCACAGTTCGTTTATTTTAACAGAAGAAACAAATCCTTTCTAAATCCTACAGTTAAACTGAAGAACCACATCCCAGTAAACGGGCAGAACATACACATCTTTAGGCAGGCTGCCATACAAAGTGAAGAGTACAGTCTAAAAGGATTAAGCTTTGGTGATTACAAATACACGTCTAACTCTGCGCAGTCACTATGCTTTTCTAGGGACAGACCAACTATACTGACTAGAAGATTAAAAATTAACAATTGCATGGAATTTTTTTTCTGGAGACTAAGCAAACGAGGCCTCCAGTCCCTCAACCAAGAAGGTATAAAGCACTACAAGTTAAAGGGTCCGGAGATGAATTGGGTCCACACTAGCAAGCTGGGCAGAACATTTTAGCTTGGGCTCGCCACTCATACGGAGAGCTTGTGAATGAGCCAGAGGAAAAGGAAGAGAAATGAAGACATAGCAAGAGTGCCCTGAGCAGTGAGAAAAGGCAATGACATTTTTCGCACCCAAAAGATCAGGGACAAAATTCTAGAAAGTTCCTGGTGGAGAAGTATTGATAGGAAATGACTGAACATTGTAAGAGTTATTCTTGAAATGGGAAGAACAAAAATTCAAAAGTATTAYGCAAGCAAAAGAACTAGAGCCAGTTAAACTGGGTTTATTTTTACTTTGTGTCAGGTAGAAGTACTACAATAAGGGTACACATGAATGGGAAAATATATCATTAAAAAACTTCAGGGATAAGAAAGCCAAAGTTGCTTAATGTACTTGTGCTACTCGAATGAACTGCCAGGACAAGCAGGTTGTACTTTTACAGAGATTTCACGCTATGTGGCAGATAAATGAATTGAGAAGACAAGCTGTCTTGCTTTATGGGGTCACAAAAAGCATATGTTGGAAAACAAATGAGGATTACAAATAAGACTTAAGTTAAACTGCAGCAGTATTCCTAAAATGATAAATTGAACTGGAAAAGGTAAAGAAAAGAGAGAGTACAGATGAAACTGTGATACCCAATCAATCAATTTTTGATCTGCATGTAATTAGAGAAGTAAATAAGGAGTATGAAAATTAAAGGTACACAATATAATCAACATGATGGAGTAAGCAGTCTTTCTTATGTCTTTGTCATAAGGCCCCTTTTTCTTTTTTTTTTTTGTGCTTTTGCACTTTGGTACTAGTAGAATAAAAAAAAAAAGTTACATTTAGTGATCAATTGACCAGTATATAAAATGTTTTCAGATGCAAAATTCTTGTTTTCCCAAATCTGCTCTTAACTGGAATCTGTCCATAACAGCATTTTTTACTATCTGGAGAAATATCTGATACCTTTCAAGATTTATATTTCAGCTCTTTACCTAGATATGAGCTATGATTTCTGTCCTGTAGAATCTTCTCAAATACATGACTTGGAAAGGTGGTCACTTTGTTTGAAGCCTCCTGAACCACTGTTCCACTCCAGTCGTAAGCGCCAACAGCACCTAACAGCAGAACATCCTTAAAAAATAAAAGAAAATAAAATTCAACATTTTAGATGTACATTTCTAAAGAAAAGGGACAGAGGCAGCTGAAGTTACCACAGATATATAACTCTGAGTTTTATCTAGGGCTGTAGCCTAATTAATGTGAACTGCTGAGTGGAGTACTTTATGGTATTGCAATCTCTGTGCTGGAATTTACTACCGTATTAGGTGGAATTATTATTATTTTACAAGAAGATAAGTAACATTTTTTTAGCTCCCAGGCCATAACAATTCAAGATAAAATGAATTTAAAATCTATGATAATCTCTTAACTTGTCCACCCTAGAGTTGGGCTCGATACCTTTTTTTTTAAATAGGTACTCATGAAAAGTACATGTACACAAACATGTACACAAAAAAATAGAATAATTTTTATTATTAAAATTCTTGCATTGCTTAACAAAGATTTTGTGCAATAAAAATAGGATGTGCTGCTTTCCTGATCAAATGCTAAAAGATTTTTTAACTTTTGTATCAAGTGCTCAGTAAAACATAACATCAATTTGTACTGACATGAAGAACTTTAAAAAATTATTTCACTATTTTTTAAGGACAGTGGAAGAAAGCATAAGACTTCATATATTTTCAATTGAAAAATGCTTGAAYCACAGTTGGAGAGAGTCTATTTGGTCAAGATAGACTTACAATTGATTATTGTGAAAAAATAGAAATTAGAAACAATAATAAATCAGATATAAGTGAAATAAGCTTTAAACAAATGTTATTAACACTATAAATACTGGACAAAGTCTTTTCAGACTTGATTTAGTTACATCCTGGTCAATACCCAGAACCAAGCCGGTTTTACAATATTGTTTCAATTCTTCTGAGTTACTCAACTGCAAAATGTCAGTTTGGAACAACTAAGCTTTTCACGCTAGGTGAACTCAGTAGTCCCTGAATTCCTTGGATTAACTTGTCACAAAATCATTATAATCAAAGAAACTATTATTCAGATTAATTTATTAATACATATCTTCCTCAAGGAAATACATACCATCAGCAAACATATTAGAAGTATTTTTTGGTGTTTAAGTGGAAAAAAAAAATCAATAAAATTTGACGCTAATCTGATGTTATGATTTCTTTGACATTTGACACTAATCATAAAACAGGGTCATTATTTTTATTACTCCTGTTCTTTTGCTTTTCTACGCATTCATATCTAGATAGTCATATCAATTTATATGATTAAATAATTAAATTCACATACCTTTTTCTGTGAGTAATATGCACTGAAGCCCACTTGTGACATTTCCATTTGGAATGTATCCCCTTGATCTGTACCTGGCATGACAAGTATTTGCATATGGTTAACCTTACAGAACCATACAGTAGACTTTGAGAGTGTATCTAATTTGTCTACTTCTCCAAGCCTATCCACTCAAATTATTTCCAACGTTTACAAACAATGGAAATTTAATACTTGATAAATGTGTTTTGCTACAAGTCTCCTCCAAAACAGGCAGAAGATGATAGGCAGAATGGCTTGTAATAGTCATGCATTATAAATGCACTTAGCAAAACCCAGGAAGYAAAAGGAGCTCAACTGATCCACTTTATTTCATTAGCAGCATGGGCCTGATTAAGAATAAAAGCAGCTGAGAGGGAAGGAAGGAAGAGATTTCACCTTAAAAAGAGTAAGGCTGTAACCATAAAAGCTTCTCAGAGAAGGCTGAAGGCAGGTCACAACTCTCACAAACAATGTCTAAAATATGACTTTAAAAACCTGACTTTCGGGATATGAACCGTCGCTGAGTTATCTCTTCAGCATGTTCCTGCAAGTTGYGTGCTGACGACTCTAGGTAATGCTAGGAAAGCGGCACAGTAGCAGCTATACTGACTGCACTACCCTAACYGCAATTTTTGATTTGCTTTTTATCTTTACACTTGCTTGGTTTTAACAGTGAAACACAGGTGAATCTAACAAAGAGAAAAGACACCTTTTCCATTGATATAAACTCCGAACCCATATGAATTAATACAAACCCTCAGAAGATGCATCAAACCCAGGACTTCAAACCCAGGAAGCTTTGAGCAACCGAAGGGCAGAAACTGACTTGAAGCAATATTAGGTGGGGGGAATAACCTCAGGAAACTCCCCCCAAACCACAGCCCTCTTGGTGAGCACCAAACAGTCCAGAGTTCCAGGTGCTCATACMATCATAGAATCACAGAAAGCTYAAGGTTGGAAGGGACCTCAGGGGTCATCTAGTCCAACCCCCCTGCTCACGCAGGGTCACCTAGAGCACGTGGCACAGGGCTGCATCCAAGATCTCCAAAGAAGGAGACTCCACAACCTCTCTGGAAAGCCTCATGAGTTTCACAGTTGTGTACTAGGATGAAGCCAAAACAAATCCTCAGCTACGAGATTCCAATCTGAGTATTTTACCTTCTATGCTAAAAATGCGCTCGCCAAGTGTTCCTGCTTCTTCTAGTAGTGCAGCCTCGGATGAGACATTAAAGAAATATTTCTCTGTTGGATGACTAGCAATTCCTTTGATTTCCTTAATTAAGTTTTTAGTATCAAGTTCATGTCTGATTAAGTATCCCAGGACCTTGGAGGGAAAAAAAMCAACAACAAMAAAAAGGAATAAAGAAGAAAACTATGTTGTTATTTCACTTTCTTCTGTATTACCTAAGTATTCAATACTTACAAAACACTAACATGACTTGCATTCATGTTACCAAACTGCTTATCAGATTATATCTCTATACAATGTACCATTCAAACAGTATAAGATAACTTCAGCAAAGGAGGAGCTGCTTATAGTAGATTAGTTCTGCTTTTTCAGTTGAGAACCAATATCCCCCTAATTCATATAGATCAATATCACAGTTTCAGTGTCACCATTGTAGACCATAAATGCCTTATATACAACTTATAAACAGAATACACACATTCATGAATATACACCAAAATGGTCACTCCAAAACTGCAATACTATATATAATTAAAATTACTTACAGCAATGCCAAACCTGGTTATATTGTCTTCATTGCATCTACCTATCACCGTTTTCAAGTTGGAGCCATCATGTGATTCACCATCTGTCACGACCACCATTACTTTTGTAGCTGAGGGGCGTCCTCCCGATTCAGGAGAAAAGGCATAACGTCTGTTATGAAATATTAGAGGTAGCAGATAGAAAATTATTTGGACGGAATTCTGCCTACATATTTAAACACACATGTTAATCACCAGCTTAAAAGAAGGAGCATCTGTAGTGATTTTTTATTTCTAAATTAAAAAACTTAATAATATATAATATTGCTCCTGATAGTTTCTTCTCAAAGCACTACTCAGAGAATAGCCAAAAATGTAAGTTAAAAAGCGTTTGGGGGAGAAAAAAATCAAAAGGTTTTTTTTTTTTTTTTTTTTTTCTCCAGATCCTGCATAGATATTTTTGTGACACCAGGGTATTAAGGAAATGACTCCACTAACTTCAAACAAAAGGCGAGACAGACTGACAACAGCTCTCTTTATACTTTGGAAAATTTTCATTCTGATTAAGAAAAAAAATCCCTAAATAGGGCATTGATTCTGTTGGTATTTAAGCCAAGAGCATAGTCCTTGACCCAACTGCAAAACAGCATCTTACTAATGAGGAATGAACCTTATTTGTATATGTACTCAGGGTAAGATATGCAGGTAAATTTTTAATATATTTATATATTTAAACTATATTTAAACTGAGTCTTGCTTGCAAATACAAGTGTTAACAGACTTACTAAATCAATGGATAAACTTTGGTCCTTTCAATGATTTTCTATTTTCCTTGAAGATTTTCTGCAGTGTTTGGTACATATCAAGTTAGACATTTGGGACAGTCCAAACAACTCCCTTGGGTACCAGAACTACTTTAGAGCAGCATTTAACCCAACAGGATATACTTTTCAGGAAGCATCCTGTTCAGCACTGAGCCTGGTGAATGTACCTGGTGGATTCTGCCTGGTGATGGGAACCTCTGTAGAGGTTCTGGGCACCTGCAGTCCCAACAGGACAGAAGTCAGCAAATGAAATTCAGGGCATGTTCATCTCCTTGCTGGACGCTGTGACCATAGTACAACAGAAATGATCACTGTCTTTTACCTTGCATAGTCAATGGCTTTGAAAGTATTAGTCAAATCTCCTCCCTTCTGATAGGTTCTCTCCATTGCTTTAACAACCTCAGTCTTCGTTTTATATTCATTCAAGTTGAACACTATGCGTGGATCATTACCATATTGAATTAAACCCACCTACAGAATAAAGACATTATGAGATTAGATTAGAATTAAATACCTTACTGTTACATGAAATCATGATGTTAACCTATTCAGCAGGCTGGAGTAAAAGATCTACAGATGCACATAAGGTTATCATTTTCTTTCAATATATACAAAACCAATTAATAGTAATATGCTTGAAAAGTTAAGCTAAATACTCTTGCATATTATGTTACTTAATATGTATTATAATATGTTAATGCAAGCAATCCGAAATTGTCATTAACCAGTTGTTCCAGTTACTTCCAGAAACATTTATGGACAAAAATAATACTGGGATACACCCAGTGAAAAATAAGAAAATAGTAAAAATTCTACAAGCTGAAAGCACCTTGTGTTGATCTTTCCTAAGAAAATTCTAATGGTTAGTTACTCCATAGCATGGCAAAAAAATGCTGTTTTTTAGTACAGGTGAATGCAATGAAATATGCTAAGAAGATGATAAAACTAAGGTTCTCCCCAACCTTGGGGAAAGAGATTTCCAGAATCCCAATCTTTGTTCCCAGAACTGTTTCTGGAAAATATACAACTGCAAAGATAGAAAAAGAGTAAAAACAGGAAATAAAGCTTTTCCTAATATCATCAAATTAAAAGAAAAAAAAAAAGATCTTCTCAAAGTTCAAAGAAGTAACTAAGCAAGAAAAAGTCATCTTCTAAAAATATAGGGCTTCAAAATTAAAAGTCATATAAAATCTCATTAGAGACTATTAATTCTATTCTACTAATTCTACTCCTACAGACTACATTTTGACGATTCTTACACCTAATACATGAAGGAGATCTGATCCCATTGGGTATATCCTAGATTTCTCTTTCAGATGACCAAAGCTCTAACTCAAATTGTGAATTCCCTTTGAAATACATTAGCTGTGAGATAGAAGTCCCAGTCTGGAAGCATAGTAGACAACTGCATAAACTTCAATCTTAAAGGAGATGCTGTAGTTATGCTAAAGCATAATTGGTTTTCTTTAAAACTGCAGAATTTGCCAATAAAACCCATTCCTTTTTTTTTTTTTTTTTTTTCTATTTTTTTCATTTTCTCATCCTTTGCTCCTTTTTCTTCTCTTTGTCTCTTTGTCTTTTCCAAAGACATCTTTGACTTACCTGGGTTTTGGTGGGGCCTACATCTAGGCTCTGCACAAACTTTTTCAAAAAAGCACGGACTGCATCCCAGGGATAGATGCTGTTTGACTCATCACAAACCACCACAACATCTACGACAGAGGAACATTCTAAAACAAAAACAAGCAACATAGATTAAATGTACTTGCAGTCTTAATTTACTTATAGCTCTTGAGCTAAATCCGTAAGTGCATTCTTAGCTCTTACATGAAGGTTTTGCCAGAATAAAGATTCAATAAAAACATATTCAGATTTTTTAGCTTGTTTTCAGTTTCACTGCTCCAGTGTAATGCCTCTGACTTCAAGGTGAGCCCAGATTCACATCAGCATTACAGAAGAGTGTGTCAATCTTTGACTTTGCTCTTTGCACATACATATTTTAAAAAATCCTCAAGTGTCTCCAAACCTTGATTTTTAACCTTCAATCTTGACTTTTTTTTTTTTTCTTTTTTTAAATGAATCAGTTTTGCACACGTTGCTTACTTTGAACAGCAGGAGCAAAGCTTCTTAGGATCTGGAAACTTGGACTGATCTCAGAACAGACTCCTGTTGCATAGTATTGGCTTCCACACTGCTGTGCCCACAGGGGACCACAAGTCTTTAAAAATGACAACAAAAAGAAGCTATAAAAATAATAAATACATGTCTCACTGTATCCATATACAAAAACCTAATAAGTTGGACTGTGAGAATATAAGATGGGATGAGCCTACTGGGGTTATTAATACCAGTCTCCTGCTATCACCATGACGTAACCTTGTTTTGTACTTTGGTTTCTCATAGAAAAGACTCTCTGTTCTTGATCATCCTTACGCCCCATTCTGCGAACCACTCAAACCATTTCTTCCAGGCTATGCACAGTTGTATCTTCTAGAGAGTGTAAATAAGTTTGCAGGGAATCTGTTACTTTCATTTGTCTGCTTTACAAACCACCGGATAAAAAAGTAGCCTTTGCTCTCTGTATATATATGCATGAGAACAAGTACTCCCGCTAGCCAGGAGATGGCATCACACCCACGAGCGAGAGAACAGGTTGAGCTCCGCTGGATCTGCCCTGTGGTTGCAGCACAGCCAGATCTCAAGTGGAAAGGAGGAAACCCGTGGTTCGTGAGGGGAAGGGAGAGCAGTGCTGTCGCTTCACACAGTTTTCTCACATAAAGCCACAGTGTGAAACCTCCCCAGAATTCAAGTATCTGATATTGGAGGGATTTTTGCAAAATTACCTACAGGAGAAAAGACAAATACACAGGCACTATTTTGTTATATAGTTATTTGTGGGATTTTTTTTTTTTCTTTTTGAAGAAAATCACTTGAAATACTTAGGGAAAAAAATACATAACCTCTGTCCCACAATTCTGAAAGAAATGACAGCTTCATTACTAACACTTTCTTATTCACCTTTCAAATGAGGGGTCCTGGAAAACAGAAGGTGCCACCACTATGTAGAAAGTGAAGAGAAACTGAACAGCATCCTTATTCTTTTCTCAAAACTACTGAAAAAAACAGCTACTTAAAGGCAGTGGGAAATTAAAAATGAGCTAAATGTGGCACAGGTTTACCAGGTTTACATTAGACTATCCTAATATATTTGTCAAGATGTCTTAACTCCTGGAAGAGAGAAAAGAAGTATATTTCTCCTTTTGTCAAAAAGGACACCTCACCAAAGAAGGCGTTAGCTAGCAGGTGTTAACATGCAACTGTGTCTGTTTTTAGTGTGTGTGTGTGTCTTTATGATATTTAGGTCAATCAACACTGTATGGATCAGGAAGGCCTTTTTAACTGAAGGAAGTTCAAGTGTAACTAGAAAATGACAATTTTCCTGCATGAGATGCAGTAAGTTACTATAATTACTGATTCTAATTTAATTGGAAATGTGATGGCATTAGCACTAATTAAAGATGTCACCCTTAATAATCAGAGACATAATCAAACTTTAAATCTATTTTCATAAGCCAACAATCAAGAGAAGCAGTGTTGCTGCAATTTAAACTTATGATTATCCTTACTGACTTCTGAAAGCAATGAAGAAAAAAGCTGGAGAGCCTGGAGTTAGACATTCTTTTAAGTACTTCAGTGAACTGCGGTACACGATAGTAAAGATAAATAGTTGAATACTTGTATGATCGCTAGCAAGATGCAGCGGAAAAGATAAAACATTTAAAATGAATGAGTAGAGGCCAGAGCCTCTGAAAATTGGAGTTTTCCTGATTTTGTAGCCTAAATAGATACATGGAATATTTTAAAATAAACACACTACGTATTAATCCTTGCTGCACAATAAAACAAATTCATTTTGGACTTAAGTAAAAAGTGTGTAGAATCGTGTCTTCAATTCTCCATAGGAATTTCGTGTTTATTGAACGCATTATTGACACATACCAGAAATCCTCCTGTTTTTGAGTTTTGTATCAGAGTCAAGCCGAGGTTCATATGTTCCTTTATCTCAGTCACATTTGGAATGGTGGTTAAAGCTAAAATAAAGTGGTTAAATAAGGACACAGGAGTAAATAAGATATACAAGCAATGTAGAACTTCAGAATTTCTTTTCTAAAAGCCTCATTTCCTCCCCATGATCTAAGATGCCTCTTCTAAATGCCTGTATAAAGTTTTGTGAAAAAAGAAAACTAATCTCTGTGAAAATTCTGCTAAATATGAATTTTAATTCATATAAATGTGTAGAGGTTAATTAAGTGTGGTAAAAAATGTAATTTAGAGTGCCTTTCCTCAAGAGCTAAAGGCAACAGAATGGAAAAGACAATTTCTTCTTGTAAGTACTTTTAGTTGGTTGAGTAGCTACAGTTGGGTGGCTATTGTTACTGTCCACAGGGCATCAGATTCCTGTGATTCTGTATTACGCTTTAGACAAAAATGTGAAAGGACTCATGAATGACAGAAATGCTTTGCCCTATAAAGGAAGTTACAGTAGGCATCTCAACATACTGTACTGCGTTCAGAATAAAAACGTTACTGTCCTCTATCATTCTTCATTTTCACTGCATATGAAAAAATCTCATGTGAAACTTAATCCATAAGGACACAGAGACACAAAAGGCAACATACAGGATGCTAACTAAAAGCCTTCAAAATGAGGCTGTAATGAGAACTCTCAAGTATAAGGTAAATATATTATAAATATTACTTACATTGTTAATAATAGGGAGGATAGAAATTTCTAAGAAAGATGAGAGCACTGACAGAGGCAGAATAAAATGTTTTCTCAGAAAGATATAACAAATAGTAATAATGGTAATAAAGATCTAGAATAGGCTAATTCTAGAAATCAAATCCACCTTACGAATTTGTGAAACAAATGAAAAAAAAATCACATGAGCTGCTGTAAAGAATGATTATGTGCAAATTCGTTTTACAACTTAAATATAATTGACAAGGAGAGGGAAGACTATTAGAAATGGCCATATAAAAATTTTTGATATCTGTATTTTATTTTTCAAGGGACCTAAGTCAAAAGAATGATGACCTTGTCAACAAAACTGAATTTTTTTCTGAATGCCAATACAACAAACACGATCCCCCCCAACACTAACTTTTGTTATTGGATTTGCTGCTTGCTGATTGCTCTTTTGACATACTAGCCTGATACAAAAATGAAGAAAAACTGAACAATTATTGTGAGACATTACTCATTAAAGCTTACCTTGTAAATTTAATTTTTTGCATGTAGTTTTGGATGTACCAACGGGACATGCATAGATATCTCCGGTTCTATTAGCTGGATACCCGCTCCAAGGTGAACCAACCAACAACCTAAAATAACAGGAACTTCATTAGTTCTTTAATGACACTGGGAAAGATCATAGGCAATATTACACAGTAACTGAAGGTGACAGGTAAAGAAGCTTCCCAGAGACCTAACACATAAGGAATTAAAGGGTTATCTCTAGAGCTGTTCAGAAGGTGAACTTTACTCAGGTACTAATACACTGGATTCAGTATGTGAAGGGCAACTTTGGTAGAGACTCCTCCAAGGTTTAGACTGGCTGAAACATATATAATGTTGTTATTGTGATCTCAAGCTAAAATGTCAGAGAGATCCAGCAAAGTATTAATATATACTAATATATAAAAAAAACAACAACAACAAAAAACCCAGATACATACACTGTGAATCAAAAGACATCAGTTTTATTCTCCTGCCTGGTAACAGTTGACTGATTTCTCTTAAGTTATTCTTTTAACTGATAAAAGGATCTACTCAGTGATAACAAAGCACTTACGCCTTTCAATCCTACCACACCTTGAAAACACTGAGTCAGAAAGAAAACACTGCAGGTGACTGGAAACTGCAGCACGAAGTATATTTAATCCTGAACAAGAGCTTTAAGACTTATGAAACTTTCTGCATATGGTATCAAGTGATTCACCTTCTAGCAGTCTTGGTTTGCCAAGGCGTGCCCTCCTCAAAACATGATCGTCACTCTAATCCCATAAACTTTAAAAACATCTAAACCACTTTGTGGGAATGCTGCTTACCAGTACCTATGGTTCAGCAAAGCTCTCTAAGAGACCGAGACGGAGTGAAAGGCATGTAAAGAAGAACATGACCAAGACCTTCAAGAGATATGAAAAAAATGAACCATCTAATTAGAAAGCAGGGTCTGTGGGTATTTCCTCTCATAGCAATGTAGGACTTGCTGTTTATGCAGCAAAATCTCTGGTAGCAGACTTAGAAAGGACAAGCAATGGGACGTCAGTACAGAATACGGAGTTTCATTAGGACTGCTAGACGCTCAGTTGGCCTCCCCTAATACTGAATAAGTAACAATTTTAAACACATTGCACCATAATAACAACACATTTTATAAAATGATTACGTTTCAATGTAATTGCTAGATGCCCCCACTAGATTTCTAGGGACCATCTCATTTCATTCCTGCATTTTAAAATAAATAAAGTTAGTTTAATTAAAATAAGTGCAATAAAAAATAGTTTTAGATGCAGAAGCAACAGTTTCATTCAGCTTTGCACTATGGAAAATACCACCTACGTTTTAAAATTTTATTTCATCTCAATTAAACACAAATTTAACAGTGCAAGTAATATTATTCCATTTTACCAGTTCAGGTAGGAGAAAATTCACATTTTATTTTCTTGGCATACAAATAATTTAAAAATACTCACTACCTTCCTAATTACTTGAAAATGGTAATTATACAGGCAATAGGAACAAGTTTTGTGCAGTGTTGGCATCTCCAAACCTGCAATTGAGGTTCACATAAATACCTCTCTCTAAAAGCAGCATGTGTTACAGTTGCTGTGAGGATGCCTCTGACCTTGTACCTCTTCTGCACAGTAGAAACTAGAACCATCGCTGGTCAGGACCAAACAACCAGGGCCCATTAGAAACTCCTCCTTAAACTGGACACCGGCAGACCACGCAACTGTCAAACACCTGCAGTAGCACGTAGGGCTGGAGCCTCTGATGACAAGCTGCTATAGTCTCTGTTAAGTATTATAGAGTAATATACCGTAATAAAATGATAACTGGGGTAACAGCAGAGGGAAAAGGGCCAACTGTTTTCTTAGAAAGAAGAAGAAAAAAAAAAAAGGGAAAAGAAGAACACAAGGGAATGAGCAACACCATAAAGTTATTCCACCTCCAGACATTAAGTTTCAAGTTGAATACTGCACTGCACACATTAGCAAATATTGGCCTATCTTTCCCAAAAGACAAATATAACTGGGAATCCACGCAGGAGGATAGTTGCTATTTAAAAAGATGCCCTTAAAGAATTGTGGAAATACCCTTACGTCACAGTGTCCTGTCACATAGTTTGCTGTAATAGTCTGGACTGCGCTAGAGTCATCCTGCAGCGATGGGTTATCTTTAAGTCTAAGCACACTGTTTATACAGACCGAGTGAAAATGTGAAGCAACAGGAAGCTCTGCTGTGATGATCTCACTCCTCAAACAGTTGAGCTGTAATCATTTTCTTGCCCACATCTGTACATTTAATTAACCAATGGTTGATGTAAATGAAAGATTCCCAACTTGTACTTCTGCGGCCGAGGGGACTGGTGTGGTCCTGTCCCTTAGGCCTCTCCCAGGCCTGCCAGGAAACGGCCTTTGCTCTGTGGGGGCCGGGAAACAGAAGCCTTCCCCCTCCTCCAGCTATGCCTACAGTAGGGAAAGGAGCCCCGGAAAACGAACTTGAGAGAAAGTGTCTTTAATTACTGTGATGTTGAAAATTATAATGTAGCTAGAGATAGAAATGTGTTAGAAGTTTGTTCTCCTGCCAGCCCTAACCTTCTGCTTTCTGCTGTCAACCTTTCTGCACCTAGGAGATAATTTAATTATTATTCCTCTTGCAGTTTAGGGTTTCCCCTAGACTAATGCTGACATTACAAATATTTGCCTTTTGAAGTTAACATGAACCAATACTGTTACACGATGCAGCTCTGGGAAAATATATGCACATGCATCTTCCTAAAACACGGGAAATGAAGAATGCAAAAGAATACCTGGATAGCAGCCTGCTAGTTACAAAAATATCTCTTTACAAAACGTGTGTGAAGTAAAATGAAATTGAATGCATCCTCAGAGATAGTCCTTACATAATACTACACTGATTAGTGCATGATACTGCTCAGACTTTATTAGTCAGCTAATCCTTAATCAGTCTCCTACACTGTACACAAAGCAACGGAACTTCACGAAGTCAAATAAAGTTCATAGGCAACGTCACACCACACAGGCTGCAGAGGTGGCAGAGCAGAGTCGAATGTGAATTATTTCTGGGAAATTACACCATGACAAAGCTAATAACTGGCAAAGTGTCCCATAGCAGAAAATAAAATTAGAATTCTTGCTGAAAGGCTGAATTCTCAGCTGTTGTCGGAATGGTTTATATTTTTTAGTGTGGGTTTTTCTTTTTTTTTTTTTTTAAATAAAGGTGGCCAATGAAATAGGAATATGAAAGTAGAAAGGACCTCTTGAATCATCTGCTCCAGTTCCCTACAATTATGGGAAATGATTATAAAGACTGGAAAAGTCTTCATTCTCATAGACCCTTCTCTGAAGGCCCCAAACCCCATATCATCAAAAGCCTAGTAGCCTTTGACCAAAAGGCCAAAGAACTCAAAAGCTAAAGGCAAGTCACAGCAAGAGAAGTTTAAAAGGCAATGCATAGAAAAAACACTGGTGCTTTTCAAAACAGAGACAGACAAACACTCCGGTGAGGGAAACACCGCTGGGTTAGGAACTGTGTTTGCCTGTACCAGGGGTGTGGGCATTTGAAAGCAGAAGGTATAACGATAGCAGCAAATTGTTCAAAAAGAAGCTGGGCAAAATGTGATATCTTCATTAAAATCAGGAAGATTTCAAAATTTATTGATTTCCAGAAAAGCTACTGTAGAAATGTGTCTTTGCATCAAAACATTTTATTGGTCCAAAGAGGTAAAAGCAGTTCTGAAGAAAAGCTACCATGCTTTGATCAGTAAAGAGCAGTTTGCAACAATTTTGAAAGCCCGAAGATTATGCTGATACACCAGTAACTGTAGTGCTTATAAAACTGTCTTTACATGGCAAGAAATAAAACAATGCATGTTTAAAAGGAGAGAAGAAAAAAAGCCAAAACTAAATTCAAAACAAAATTCAAAAATTCTGAATCCTAAACATATCCTGAAGACACACATACATAGATAATAATCAAAGAAAACAAACAAACAGTTTAGCAGCCATATACACCTGTCTTCCTCATTTGGAGAGAGATACAAATAAATAAACAAACTCAACCTTTGAAAATATCAACATTGCTGGTTTTGCAGAATATACTATGAGCTGTTGTGCTTGACATACATATTTAAGACAAACTAGAGGCAGGCTACAATCCACCCTTATAAAATATTAGCTTTTCGAGAGAAATGCCCATTTGTTCTCAACTTGAGGTTTCAATACAGGCAATCTCATCACAGGGAGAAGCAGAGTGTAAACAGAATGAGGTTTCTGTTGTGTCTAATTACTGGTATGGGGCTCTGCATAGATTTTTCTATTTGATGACCATGTTTCTTTGGCACTCACAATTTTCTTTGACTCCATCAAAGAGCTCCAGTTCTGAAATTGCCACCAGGCACAGCCAGAAGCTTGAGTTCTGCTTGACTTGCAAGTTTGTGCTTATTTGTATTGCACTGTGTGCCATCAATGCCCTCGGTGGCACAACAGTGTCCAATTATCCTGGGCCATCGGACTCTGCACACAAAGAGCTCCTTGCTGGTTTGCATCACAGCTTCCCCGCACATACAAATCACCTTGCAGTCCTCAACTCCTGGTTTGATAGTCTTCCCTTTCCCATCTGAACTCATCTCCCAGCAGAAGCTGATACATACTGCTGTGTGCAGTCCAAATGCTGTAAAAATTCTTCTATCCTCATCATTTTCTATAACTCTCATTGCCTCAGATAGGTGCCTCCCATAAACACATTTAAATAACTTAGCTGTTGTTTTCTCTCCTTTCTGCTCTTTGGGAGAATACAGACAGAATTTGAAAGCTCCACATACAATACCATGAGATTTTATTAACACAAACAAAGTCAAGGAAATGTGGAATCCACTTCAAATAAGAAGCGATGACATTCCTAGAAGATCATAGATTCTGGATAGTGTCACTCTTGCAAACAGCCACCACCCAGCATGATTGATGTGGTGAGCAGCTCCACTATTCCTGAACGGATTTTTCAAGTGCACCACACACATGTTCCTGAATAACAACCCCTCCATAAAGAGATGAGTAATAAATGCTCCTTTTTGTCAGAAAGCAGCATCACAACCTCCTGTAAGGCCCGTTGCTCTTTATCACGCTCCTAGTTTAGCCATGCCAACAAGCCAGCCAGCCTTCCATAGACAAACTGCAGTTGTGCATCTCTTGCAGTAAAAACATGTTATTGAACAGGTTGAGCGCCTTCCCCCCCCCCCTTTTTTTTTTTAATAAAATGCACAATAAAAGTATTGCTCTGCTAAGAGAAAGAAGCTAGCCTAACAGTGAAGAAAGCAAGAGAGCAAACAACATTTTTAAGCATGTCTAATGATTTTTTTTTTCTCACGAGAAAGCCTGAAAAGAACTTTTCTTCACTAAAACAAAAGCCCCTACACTTCTCCTGACTTTTGGGATGCTGATCAGTGCAGGACACTGAAGTGAATGAATGAATGCTGACAAAGAACTACCTATCTACCGAAAAGACTCCCAGATTCTTCACATTCATACACCTAGAAGAAAGGACATACAAGTTATTCCAAAATTAATTTCTCTAACATATCTTATGAAACCCTAGTATGTATTATGAGAACTCCTTCATTACCATTTTCTTGAATATTGGGAATATACAACAGGGAAATATAAAACAAAAATAAGCTGGGTGAGTTTTGAGCCTAGTGCTCCTTTTGTAAATTTAGAGAAATAAAAAAGGTGCAAGAAGAACAGAGCACAGCACATAATTTTCCCCGAAATACCAGGTATGAGCTGAACCTTGAACCATTCAATTCACTTGAGGCAAATATTCTCGTTCTCCTTCAATAGCTTCACACAGAAGTGTGGGTTTTTTTTTTTTCTTTTTTAAGAAAGAAAAAGGAAAGTCAAAAAAGAACTCTGAACTATGGGAGGCTAAGCACATAATTAAATTGGGGAGAAACAGTGAAAAACTGCCATACGTCAGCCAAGGAGAAAGGAAAGTGTGCCCAAAATGGGAAGAAGATATCTCAAAATATTAGCTCTGAGGATACAGCTGTGCTCTCCTCTTAATCAGCTGGTTACTGTGCATGTAAACAAGTTAATGCCAGAGAGGCAATGAAATCTAGGTAGTCTTACATGCACAAAAAAATGCAGCTGCAAAAGTATTCCTCTGGGTAGGGGAGTATAAGCATCTCAGCTAGATCTCTATTATCATATGGACATTTCCCAAATGTTAAAGGCATTTTGCATGTATTTCCATAGTTTTCATATTTTAATATCTTTTCACACAGAAAAGTTCAGCTATTTACTACCTGCCCATTTTTACTTAAATGAATATGCCAAATTGTGGCTTTCCTGGTTCTGATATTGCTTCAATCAATGGAAAATGGGGCATCTAAAAGGCACCATTTTAGCTTGTTTCAGCTTGTTTCAGCTTAAGATATAATCTGTACCTTCCACTACACATTCAATAAATATTTAAGGCAGTTGATCACTGAAGTATTTATAGATGTGCAGTCCCTGATATGACAAGACACCTTAAACTCTGCCTGCAGGGACCCCAAAGGAGAAAAAACACATTATCTTCCACTAAATGGGCTTACCCTACATTAATACTCAAAGTTTTTGACAACCAGCTTTACTAGAGAAAATATTTCACTAATTACTCATCAAGATCAATGTTTTGACAACAGTGGATTTCGTATCAACTTTTAAGACTGAAGAAACGAAGCAGAAACAAGGCCCTCAGATTTTGTTACCATATACACTCAAACACATGGCCCCTGAAGAAGGGAACACCTAATATTGTATCAGAAACAAAACTACCTAGATGTAAGTTGACATTATTTTAACATAAATGACTGACTTTAACCTCAGCAATATCCCAAATATATGGAATGTGTAACAGACAGACTGTTGAATGGAGAATGACTGAAATCAAAGTTAAAACTCTGCATGACACTGAGTTTTAGGAAACAAGTGTAATGTTGAGAAAGTAAAAGCTTAGCCGGACCATATTATTTCAAGGAAAAAAATATGTTCATATGCGTTTCTTCATATGAATATAAAAGTGAATATCTTTTTTTTAATATAGTTAGTATTTACTAACAAAAAGGATAACTTTTATATACATATAAATAGGAACTCATTTAAATGAAACTTTTAGTTATAAACATAAAGCAAGTTGCAACATTTTTCTTTATGCTAATTGGACATATAACAAGGTATTCAAACTGCTTACCATTTGCCTTGTTCATTTACAAACTGTTGTACTGCATATCCAAATTGCTCTCTTGATGGACCAGAAAATATTTTTGCTCCCAGAAGCCCAACGTTGTAGGCTTCACAGCAATTATGAAGAATGCCTGTTAAAAGAAAGATTAATATTACCAAAGAAGCAATTAAAGAAGAATTTTGATCCTAGTGAAAAAAGCTTTTATCTGTGCTAGCTCCCCCAATTAGGAAAACAAAATGTCGCCTTTGACACGCGCAATAAAAAGCAGCCTCTCTCCTAATAAATAACAATATTCATCTCCCCATATGCAATGCCTGTATAGCACACATTGTAGGCATTGTGCAGGCACAGATAAATGATTCATTCACTATTTTGTTTAACAAATTACTAACCATTACTAATACGAGTGCTTTAGTTCAAGAGAGAAGAAATACGATCACAGGTGTTTTATCTTCTACCTGAAGGGAAGAACAGTAACCATGTCAATGGTGGTGGGTACATGGCTATATGAAGATGAAAATCTTAGTGATAACTGTTAATGCTGTTTGTATTCTGCTGTCTATCCACAGGTTATTGTTTGAAATGCAGGAATAAAATTCAGACTGTCTACAGTATCAGAAAATCTACATTTCTGAGTCATTTCATTATTATACCATAGTGTTTGTTTTCTGTCCAAACAGTCAGAACAGTTGTCCAAACAGGAAAACTTAGAAATATAAACATGAAAGATTTATTACTGCATTAATATATTGTGACACTTAATCCTGAACCTGCACTTTGCTAGGATCAGGGTACTAATTGCTTTTCGTTGAGCACTCCAATGCCTAGGAATAAAGAAATTTTTCTCCATTTCATGTGATTTCATTTTCAGGCAACCAGCAGAGCTGGTGATAAGGTTCTGAATGTCTCAATTTTGCAAGGTGTGCAGCTCAAGTTATTAATTCATAAAGGACCTTATTTCTTAATAAATGGAAGTTGTTTATGGACATCAGGGAACATAACTATTATGAAAGCAGCAGGAAAAGAGTCCGAGACTCCTAGTATCTATGAACAAAATTTCTTCTGCCCCTGCTTAGGAGTGTAAGAACCGAGACTATGGTAGCATCCCTGGAATAAGCTACAGATCAGCTGCAGACACTTTAGGGCTGAGGAAAACCTGCCAAAAAAAGGCAATTAAGGAAGAAATCATATCCATCATTCTACTGTGAAGTTATTGCCTCAGGTTTCCTGGTGAGATGAGTTCACAGAGTTGCTCACTGGGTAAACAACATCCCTCTCACTTCCCACCCTTCCTGTGTGCCCTGACAGGATGAGTTTTGTCTGTTCTACATGTGAGATATATCTCCGTTATTAAATAAATGTTACTGCAAGGTACTGAACTTTAAGGCTACTACATATAAAAGCAGAGATGCGTTGAAAGGATGTGCTATCTTTGACATCCTAAAAACTTCAGCTTAAAAGTTTAGATAACATCAAATAACATCACAGTGATAAAATATTATAGTCACAACTGCATTTTACCAAGTAAAGCTCACTACATTTAAAAAATATCAATGAACTTTATAACTTAGCTCATATAAATGAGACTAGCAAGAGATTAAATACAACTCATATGCAGAACTTCTACTTTCTGGCCATGAACTTAAAACAGGAAATCATATATTAGTCATTTCAAACAACCACTGCCTAAAACTATAATTCCTTGAGAAAAAACATTAGAGATAAGAGTTTTTCCCTGGTCATGTTAACCAAGATTGGAGAAGGTGAGCAGAGTCACAGCAATCAGGGTATTTTGCAATACTTTTGACACTAATTGCAGCCACATAAATTCATAGTTCAAGTCTGGGTTTTGGCAGGAGGAGACACTAACTATGTAAAAATCAGAATATTGTAGAAATTTTGCCAGCAATTCCTCGGTCATTAATGTACTTGCATTTTAAAAACAATAAGGCACAAAAGTAAACCTAGAAAGTAGTATAAGCAAAATATTTTGATAAATTGCCTTATCCTCAGGCAGAAAACAAGTGTAATTTAGCAGTGCCTGATGCTTAGAGGCCACAGGAGACTGCTACCGGAGTCAGAAACTGTTCTGGCAGGCAAGAGGGATTGTGGTTGTCTGTTCTTGGCTCTTTATAATCCGTCACATCTACTGTTAGCCACCAATAAACCAAGCAAGGAGAGGCGCTGTCCTGCACAAATGCTCCTGTGGTTCCAGGTATGTGCTATACCGCCTCGACTAGCCAAATTCCCACTTTCCTGCTTGTGCTGTGCCTGAGTGCTGCGGCCAGCGGAGCTGTGGCGAGAGCCTCCCTGCTGCAGGATGCCCAGGGATTCCCAGTACCTCGTGCACCTCTGGGCTCAGCAGCAGCCACAGCCGCCCTGCCCTCTGCCTCCTCAGTGGCCGTTGCAGCAATCTGGACCTTGCTGCTCCGTCTGGAGAGTCTCCAGGACAGCTCTCCTAAGTTCCCCGCTCACTTGGAGGCAGGGCCCGAATCTCAGCAATGAAGGCAGCACCTTCCAGAAGAAGCCCTGGGGACACTTTGATCCCCACAGCTCCTCTGGGGCACAGGATGAAAGGCAGCATTTGCTAAGAGAAGCATCTCTGTCTCCCCATGCATGCCCAGCAGTCAGCACACGCACACAACCCACACCCATCCACAGCGGCCAGGGCCTGCAGGCTCAATCTCCTGCTCCTCTTCCTCAACCAACCTCCCACTTCTGCAGCTTCTCTCCATTTCCCAGGCTGCACATCAGGGAGAAAACCCTCCTGGCTGGCCAGGGGAGGCAGACCCCAGGGGTGAGCGACCCCAGCACCACCTCCGAAATAGCGGCGCTCCTCCATGACCCGCTCTCGTCCAGGAGCCACCAGGCTCTAGGGGATGGGGAGCCGCTGGACAGAGCTCAGCCATGGAGCAACCGCTCCAGCTGGGCTGAAACGAGAGGTCAGGGTCTGGGGTATCCACAGGGCCTGCACAGATGCAGGCAGGGGCCAGAGAGGGACCCCACAGCTCTCGTGCTTGGCTGCAAAGCACCTGCACCCTTCACCCTTCCTAGTGCTTCCTCCACCTCAGCTGTTTTAAGTGCCTTACCTGACATGACGCAGTGCCAGGGGACAGAACTGTCTTCTTTTTGCTGGCAGAGTTAGCTCTGCTTGCACCCATTTTAAATGCCAGCACTTCTTATGCTGTTAACTCTCAGTTATTGTTATCTTTTTTTAGTGTTCATTTTCATTAGCTCTTAATGTTCCTTTGTACTACCTCACCATGTCTTGGTTTTATTCTTTTTAATCCTTTAGATAGCCTCAGTATTAAAGCATTGCTCTTTAGGGGTAGAAAGTTTTACAAGGAACAATGAGGAGAAAAAAAAAAAAAATCAGATCACAATGTTCAGTTCTCAAAACTGCCTCCCTCATTCCCTCATCCTTTCTTTCTGGCTAGACAGCCAGTCAAGAGTAGCAAAAAGAAAAGGAAGAAAAACAAAAAAAGCAAACAGGAAGCCTACCTCGAAAATACACTGTCCTCTTAAATGTGCCTATGGATCTGCTTTGCCTCCCACTTTTGACTACTTTGCAAAATCAAAGTTAAAAAAAAATGGTAACCACACTCTGAGTCACCACAAACATTATCAAGCAAACGATAGTGTCAACATACTTGAATCACAGTCATTTTAAGTTCTACATTCTGATAATTGTTAGTAGGTTTTTGATTTTACATCGATTCTGCACAAAATACTTGTTGCACTGGGCTTTGTGAGGTCCACAGAAGAATTATCCAGAAGACAGTTTTCTTGTCTTTTTCCTCCATCTTACACAGTGCCTACTCTATAAGTAGACCTTTTATTTCTTGCTTTCTGCATCTGTCTAAATACAGTATTCAGAATCCAAGTATTTGTAGCCAAAAAAAGAGAAAATGCTGTTTTCTCCAAAACTATTTCAAGCTTCTCCCAGAATAAGAGGCTCTCTTATGCATTAAAAGGGCGCCAATCCTTGAAGTGTCTAGATTCAAAGTACTGTATATTACAGGCTGGAAAAATTCAGTAGCTATTGCTGCCTGGAGGCAGTGAACTTGCACAGAGAAAGATTCCCAAAACAGAGAGAGTTAAAGCTCAGGGTTTTAATAGCTTTTGATGACAGAATTCTAGTTTGTGACCTAACAACCATGATGAGGGATTAAGACAAGTAGAAATCTGCTTCCTAACTTCTGTCCATAAATGCTGCTTAATTCAGTCAAATAAGCAGATTGTGTGGAACAAAGGAGGTGAGACCAAGCCTTGAACTTCTGAAGGCTCCTCTGGAAATTTCAAAAGCTGCTCTTTCTCTCCACTGATTAAACAGAGAGCCTGGATGTGTTGGTTTAAAGAAGGTTGCTCCATTTAGCAGACTCATTCCCAACCTATGTTTTGGACCACAAAAAAAAAAAAAAAAGTTATAGAAAATATCCTTAGTGGGACAAAAGGAATCTGCAAGCTTTCCAGTAAAGCTCCTGTATCTCTTTGCACTGTATTTTTTCTGGTATTGCCCATACTTTATCCACTGAATTTCAGTATAAACAAAAGGAGATGGAATGCAAGAGCACAGCTGCTTTTTTAAGTTTGTATCACCATTTTCTTGCTGCTAATATGATGGAAAGCAATACATGTTCTGACTGGGCACCTCTAAGTCTGAACATGAGGGAATTCTTCTGCAACTATAAATGACATTTCTAATGATGGCTATAATGACTTCTGCTTACTGCTGTTAAAGTACAAGCTGAAGCAAGCTTTTTTGAAGTAATAGCTCATGTAAGGAACACACAGCTTATAACTGGATTTTCTATGCAAAATTAAATAGAGCTCCCAACTCACATTGAGCAAGCAAAAAATGTATCCATTGGATAATCCATCATTTGATGTCATGATTAACCTAATTGTGTAGTTGTAAACCTTTATTCAGATTAGGCAGTATAACAGAAAAAGCATCTTTTTAACGGGATGAAAAGCTACAAAGTGAAATAAGATTTTTGTGTGTGCTTGCTTGATTTACGATGTAAGCTTCTAAACTTGTAATAAAATGTACTAAAAAGATTGTTAGTCTGCCTTTAAAGTCTCTGAGACTTTAAGATGGTGGAAATATATCACGGAATCATATGAACACAGACTGATACCAAATCTCTACGTTAATTAAAATAGCTGGTTAAACAGAGGCATTTGCTGCTACTATCATCTATAGTTTGCATTACAGAGGTCTAACAAACAGTTAAGACAAAGACTAAAAAGTGGAATTCAAACACTCAATCTGCAAGGATCCATTTTATGCTACACATTGGTTATAAATTTACTTGCTAATAGAAACTTTATGATGAAGGTAAATAACTTTTTCCTTAGTGGTATGGTGTTCTCTTCAGCAAACATCCATTAGGTGCGTAACAAAAGAAAAAGCCAAAAAGTTTATTATATAATCGAGCTAAAGCCACAACGTGCGTTTTAAATTGAGCATTCCCTCCACTAATGAACGCAGGAAACAACCCACTGTGCAAAGCTGCACAACAGGAGCACAGCTACAAACACTGCGCATTGTGCTGCAGCCCAGCCTCAGATCTCCTTCCAGAGCAGGGAAAGCAGACACTGACAAACACCAAACCAAAGTCAACAGCCCTGCCTCAGTCAGGGTTTTCATTACACGTTAAGGATTTTCAATAGCAAAAATAAGGCACTAGAATGAAGTCTCCCATGTCATAGGAGATATGCAGAACAGTTAGATCTCACTTTGGAAAGCAGGAAAAAGGGAAAATAAGGGATTAGGGAGTAGATGGAGTAAACACGCTGTCACTAAAATAGAGAAATGGCATAATCTACCTTAAGATAAAGACATGATGTTATTACACACATTCTTAGATTTTTTTGAGATCCTGAATTGTTTTGGAAAACAAAATAAAAACAAAATAACAAGAAAATGCTCTCTGGGTTACTGTCTGCTTCCTGAAGCAGTTTCATAGACTGGCAGCTAGCAAGAAGTGTACAGCTTACTTTGCTTTAATTGCTCAGCTTTTCTTCCCCCCCCGCCGCATTTAATATTTCCTAAAGACAGCCTTAACTTGTCTTTTAAGTCTATCTGTTCCAAGACAGTCATTGCAATGTAAAGCATGTTCCACAAAGAAAATATTCACTCTTGGTCTCAAGAATTTGTTACTCCAAGTAACAGTCATCAGAAGGGCCTTGAAACCCTTTCTTCTCTGCTGAAGCAAACAAAAGGAAACTAGGCAGGGGGGAGAGAACTAAAAACCTCTTGCTTCCCCCTAGTTTTGTCTCCCAGGGACTGTGCACTCTAGCTGACGCCACCTCCATGCCTGCAGCATTTATAAGGGTTCTGTCTTCTCTAGCATTTTGAATTATTGCCTTGCATCTTTTCTCAGGGAGCTTGAAAAGGCAGTTTTGTCTTACTTGACGACCCAGTGGGCTATTCTTTTCATCCCTCTGCAAGAATTAGATGAACCTGGACAAGCTGAAAATTTAGCAAGGGAGCAGAGGCACCTGCAAATAACCACCACAAAATAATGGCCTAGTGTCCTTGAAAAGCCAGGTAACAAAAATGTGAAATGAAAGCAAAAAGGAAAAGCAAGAAAGTTATAAAAAGAGAACAGTCAAACAGGACTTGTTTCAGATTTAAATATATTCAGTACTATTTTATTACAATCTATAAAATGGCATATTTTGCTGCAAGAATAAAGCTACACTTCTATGATTCACTGGCTATGTTTTCAGTGTTACAATTCAACTGGAATTAGCCAACTGTTCTTAAAGAATTAACACTGTAGTTTCACCACCTTTTGTAATACTACATTTTTGTAAGTTTTATTGACAATAATGTAGTTACATAAAGGACAAAACAACAGGTATGCACCTCAGCACAGGTATTCATTTCAGCTTATAGAAGTCATCTGATAATTCACACTGCAATGAGCTTGTTTAGGTAGCAAATCTGCCCCCCAAATAATGCCCTTCTCTTCCCTCAGTGCACATGCTACTGTATTACTTGTGCATGTATGTAGCATGTGCACGGACAGCATGCTGCAGTGACATCAAATAAATTTGATGTCATCATAATTTTGATATCATCATTTCATTTTATACAAGCATATTTTATACAATTCAATATACTTGTTCAATATACAAGTATATATTTTATACAATTCTATCTTCATCACATTGCTTTGGAGGGGCTTTCCTGCAAATCAGTATGAACTTTTTATTACTACTATTATTTTTAAAATACATGCTCTTTAGCATAGTAGACAGGAGCAACTTGGACAGGGAATCCCAGCTACCTACCACAGAATGAAAGACTACTTAAAATTTCCACAGGAAAGACATTCCAGCCTTAACCTGCTATGGTCAGAATAAGTGAAAAAGTAAAGGCTATTTCTCTGTCTCTCTCTGTCTCTTCCCCCCCCCCCCCCCGACCATTTACTTCTCTATGTGCCTTTTTTTTTTTTTTTTTTTTTTTTTTTTTTTTTTAAAGTTTCTAAGCTTTTTTCCCCCACTAGATAAAACCCCATCCACTAATGTGTAGCCACACAAGGGCAGTTCAAGATGTCCGGCCCATGCACATAAACACAATTTTTACAATCACAGGTAATCTGTTTTTATTTTAAATGGAGCTGATTTCCTATTGAGAATAGCCCTCCAAATAAAGACAATGCAGACCTCAGACAGGAAATCAAAAAGAAAAAAGAATGTGACTGGCAAAAGACTGGATTTTTTGTGCAAAAAGAGTATCCTATGATCCTCCTGATTACTTGTTCTACTCTCTCCTCTATCTCATGTAGTCTGTTCTATTGAGACCGAAGTTTTCTTCACATCAGCTAAATTATCTGAAACTATTTCAATAATTATTAGAGATTATAAAGTTTAGCAAAGAAATGAATTAGAAGCCATTACCAAAARGCAAAACAAAAGTTAACAATGCCTGACTTAGTAAGAATTCATCCCTTCCCCTCCTCCTCTTGCTCCCTCTGCAAAGTTTTCTTGGCTCCTGGCTAACTGCAGCTTCCTGGAAGTAGGTCAACGTGGAGTTTGCTTCAGTGTGTGAAAGTCTGAGTCACTGCCTTTGAGTTTCARCTGTTTATGGCATGAGAAGCAGCACTGAAGTGTTACCAATGACCTGTTATGAAAGCAAACAATATGAAATAACACACAAATTGTGAAYGAAAAGCTGAGGAGACTGGGCTAATACTACTAGGTGCTGTATGTTTTGCTATTGTCACTACTGCAGGGTAGCAAATCTATTTGAAAATACCCACAGCTGCATTAGTTACTCAGGAAGAGCTGCCTTTCACATGATAGCTCTCTCTTTGTGAGCCGCATGGCCCTCCYTTATTCCAAGGACAGATTATTAACCTGCCATTTATCTGGAATTAAGAAATCTCAACAAGCTACTGTACATACAGGGTCAGATTGTCAAGTCTAATTATTAAAGAGAAGTTTCTGCAGTACTGACAGCTTCCTGTGTGTTTTTAATAAAGACACCACGTATTCAAACTTGTCCAGTTTTATTATCCTGGCATATTTCCATCATTAAGTTCAGTGGGAATAAACTGCTTTTATAGAAAACTCACACAAAGTGCATCTTAAACTGACTTCCAAGTTTTGCTCTTTCTTCCTTATCTTGGTAAAACAAACAGGAATATTTCAGCTTAGTCCTTAAAATACCACAGTTTGTCCTCAACTATACCACAAAGCTTAAAATGCATATGGTTCAAAAGCTTTATAGACATAAATACTACATATGTGTGTAGATTACTAGCTTCACAGGCAACGTGCATTAAAAACTTGTGCTTCCCTATGATAAAAACTGACTTCTCATGTGGCATTTATCTCTTGCAAATTCTCTTTTCCTTCAAATTCATGTTATCAGTTGTTGACTTTTTTTTTTAAAGTGATATTTCCAAATATAGGCAGAGAAGCACGAGCTATATTAAGACTGAAAGACAGGAAATGTATGCCATGATACAGAAATCAATACGACTTAAGTCTCTATACCTTGCTAACTGCATTTGGTCTTAACTGCTGTGAGAGATCAGTTTTGTACACAGATGTCAAAAAGACAGGAAAGCAACCAAAGCGCTCTCTATTCCCTGAGCATTTCATCTTCTAGACTATATGAAAACCTCACCATACTCAAACACCAYGATTAAACGTGACCTAAGAAGGCCCTATTTGGGAAAGCCTGAGGGATTTGCCTCAGGATGACTCTGACGTTTAGGCCTGTAGCCCGCAGCACAGACCCCCAGCAGCACGGAGGCAGGGCTAGGACCCTGCTGCTCCTGCAGATCCAGCCTGGAGCTCTGCTTTACGATGTGTATGTAGACAGCAGGGTAGCAGGAACACTATTCTCTGCAACAAGCTTGCCACATTGGCTTCCTGAAACAAGCAAACCTCCCAGGGATCACAGGATATATAATACAATAGTTGGAAGAGCTATAATTATCAGAACTTTTGTTTTCCTATAGGAAAGTYAAGGAGTATTTCTCTATAGTGATTGTAAAAGGACCTTGTAGCCTAGAAGTCTGCACAGTATGARGTCTGAATAACCAACCTGCAATTCCTCCTTAACACACATTGAGATTAGCGACCCTGGCACCACATGGGGCTTGGGCAGAAGGCGAGCTCCTTAAAAATCTGCYAAAGGACTGATGAAGCCCAGACTTTAGCAGCTATCTAACCCCTAATTAACTTAAATTTACCCATCACCTATGTTTCAGAGCATGTATTATCAAAATTTGAAATATACTGCCAGGATAGAAGTGTCTGTAAGAGTGAGGTATCCTTTCTTGTGGCCCCCTGTGATATGAGGACCAGAAGTGATGGTTTCCCGGGGAGAATAACTCCTGGGGTGAATAATAATAAAGTAATTGAATCACATAATTTATTTTTATGCACTACTGATCTGTCAAATGTAAAATGCCAAAGCAGTCCTAAAGAACAAACTCCTCCCAGCTACCTACCCCAAACATTTTTCCATGGGCAAGATCTGCCTTCACTTGTTCCTCTGGATATGCTAATGCACGTGCAGAGCAGAGCTCAGGTAGATGCCACCTCCAGGAAGGACTGCCCATCCTAGCAGAGGCACCTCAAGCAGGGACCCTCTCTGCCTATGACCGGAGGGCTATTAAGGCTGGAGCCTTCCCGTTTTGCAAATCAACTCTTTTCCGAGCAGTGTAAAAGTCCTAACTACTCTACTTGTGTCCAGGCTACCCAACTTGGCCATCCTGAACCACCTGAACCATCAGGGCAGGGCGCCTCAGTTTTGGGTGCTGAGGGACAGCAGCATCCACTCTCCCAGCCTTGAACATGTACATGTATCCAGGTGCCTGTGGTCAGGTGCATGACATGCTATCTCTAGTCACAGTTCAGAAAGAAGTTATCTTCTCTGTAGAAAATGCAGCCATTGTACATTTTAGGGACAGAGAGAAGGGCCCATGTACATTTAAGAAGTGTTTCCTGGAGATAATACTTGCTTCCACAAAGCAAGAAAAAGCACACCGAGAACAGTTGCTTTTTGTATTCAGAAGAGCAAAATCCTTTGTAACTGTAATCAATCTCCGAGAAAGACAACTCCAAAGTCTCTCGTAATACTTTCTCTATTTATTCAATATGATGAACTGGTTTTGGASAGTTTGCAAAAGAAAAGAAATGAAAATAACAACAGTAACAAAAGACACAAACACAAAACTCCCATGGAGATAGCAGAGACAGTGAAAAAAAAAAAACCATATTTGGCTGGAGTCAAATGACTATTTATAGCAGTTATTAAAGGATTACTATCCAAGCAGTGCTGCTGGATTTTGTTCTCTACTATTGTTTTGCCTATCTTAAGACAGTTATTTCTTTTACAGCCATTTCTGCTATTCTAAACTTGATCTATTTCCATCTTACCTAAATGTGAAGTCCAATTGGTAGGAATACTTTGACAAAATGTCAGTCCAGTTGCTAAAATTATTTTTTCCACTTATCAGAGATTAGGTGAATTCTCATTTGAGAATTCAATATCAGTTACATCTGAGTTTAATAACTAAAAAAATTGTACATGTCCATGAAATATGGCATATCCTGATAATCCAATTTTATAGCATGCAGAAGGATTTCAGGATTAAATTGCTCTCTTGTTGTTGATTAGAACATTACTCATGGCTTAGTACAGTTTTCAGTTAAGAAAAAAAAAGTGAACAGCATTATTAGGAAAAACTATTTCTTAAAGTGTTGTGCTCTCTTCACAGAACAATTACTTGTTCTCCCCACCTTGAAAGAGAAAATGCAAATATTGACMTAAGTATAGAAACCTTGTCCAATTTCCTCCATTCTTTATTGCAATGCTAGTCTGTAACAGCCTAGAGTTCACTAGTTCATCACGGACAACACACCATCCTGGCCTCCACTTTAAACAGATGTTTTTWAAGGGATTTTTTTTTCTGTATTTTATTTACCTTACTGCAGGGCCTGAGTATTTTAGAGAGTAAACTAAAGACTACCTATTTCAGGACCTAGTTGCCTTGATTCAGGCACCCACTTAGTCATTTACCTGGTTTTAAGCATGAGGATAACCTCACTGCATAAGCAGGATGAGCCCAGCGTTGGTTTGGATTTAAGTAATTTACTGATCTGCTATTTTAGCAGATTATGCAGCTAAGTAGGATTTCTCATTCAATGCACTTGCATAGCTCAAGGAAAACTTAAACCAGCTAATGCCTAACCGAGCAGTCAGAGGAGTACTGAGATGATCAGATGTGACCAGGACACAGCACGGGTAAGGTCTGCAGCTCCCTGCCCATTTGGCCAGTGTCCCTGGGGCACATCAGCCTTGCTCTGGCTAGTACGGAGCCTGGCACAAGCACAGCCCTGGCTCACAATTTCTCCTGACACGAGCCAAGCTCTGGTTTACCATTCCTCACCCAAATAAAAACATGAATATTGCTGTCAGACAAGATAGTTCTGATCTGATTATTCAAGCATAGTGATCTGCAGTCTTATCTCTATTGATTTAATGCTGTTTTGTATCACAATATCAACCACTGCTGGCTTTTTTGTCCTTGGGTCACAGACAGACCTATATGTGACATACATGAACAGATAGATAAATGGATGAACAAACACCAAAACCTAGTTCAGCCTTTTTACCTCCACACCAACAGAAAATGAAATCTTAAGGAAATATGGAATCCAGGAGTGGCTTTCATATTTCCTCAGGTAATTTTCTCAAATGATCCCTTCGCTGTGCCATATGCTCCCATGCAAAAAGATGTTCACAGCAGTTCCTCAGAAGAATTACTCAGAAATTGTCAATAATAGCTGAGGAAAGGTATTTAATCTAAAAATAAAATTTTAAAAAGTATGAAATACAGGAAGAATAAAGAAAGATGAACCTGGAAGCAAGTTTAAAAGGGCAAGGTGAATTGGGAATAGGCAAGAAAGTTCCACCATGGCTCYGAGTAACCACCAAGCTGTTCACTCTGCCTACCAATAATGTGAAAGGACAAGAGTATCTGTGGCACTCATTAGACATTCAAACATGCAGATGCAGTTTGGTTAAATGAAACATGGATAGTTCATTTTTAAAGTCCTATTCATTTTTTAAAGAACATGCATCTCCAGAAGAAAACAGAGCTAACCTAGTCCCTGAACAGCATTTCAGGATCCCCCAAGGAGCAATTCTTACTCAAAGCCACAATTACCAAATAYAATTATATTCTCGGAGCTGGTTACTCAGAACTACTAGTCTGAAGTTGACAATGCTCATACAGCTTATATCAACTTTACTGGATGCTTTAATTATTATCCACCTCCAAAAAAGAGTGTAGCATGAGGAGGAAGAATTTTATCTCCTACTGCTTTATAGCAAATCATATTTGTATGAAGTTAATATAGACAGAAGGCAACATTAATCCAGAAGCAACATTAATCCAGTCTAATTCACAGTATTTTTATTAATCCTTCATCCATTGATGAATTGTTTTGTACAGCTACACGCAAGTCTTTCATTTAAAGGCTATAAATAAAAAGCCTTCTCCTGTACTGATTTCAACAGAAATGAAATCCACTAGTCCTCCACTAGTACAAATGGGAACTGTACAGCCAATTTATTTACAAAAAAAATTAAAAAAAGAGCTTATCAGCTTGTTTTGCCCTCTGTCACAGGACCAGGGATTGCTCTGTGAAGAAGCAGCCCCAAACATGAGAACCTGCTAAGGGGAAGGTGCTGGGCCAAGCCGAGGGCACGTGCTGGCACGCAAGCGCACGGCCGTGTGGCTGCGGAGCCGGCCTGCGCGCGGCTGCATTTYGCCCCGTAACCATGGGGATGGGAAAGGGCCTGCGGGAGCCGAACAAAGGCAACCTTCACACGCCGCTAAGCCKGGCTGAGAGAAGGCCCCACATTGCTGCTCAAAGGGACTTGCTTCGCTCATCTCTGAACGTATGAACTGCCTTCCACCTGTAGGCCCAAAAGGAAAGGGGTTTATTCGCGTTTAGCTGTTTGGCCAGTTGTCCATTGCACTGCGAGTCCCTGGTCCTAGCCTTGAAGAAAAAAATACCATTCCAAAGATACGCAGATGTGCAAAAACCGTTTTCATTCATTTTAAATCAACAGTGAAAAACACCACAATGCATAACATTTATAGAGTCTAAAACAACTAAAACCCAATAATAATAAAAACAGTCTCAGCCTTTTAACTTCCTAAATAAAACTCCTATAATCAAATCAAAAAAGTAAAGAACAACTAAAAACTGTTTCAGAGACAGGCAGCACACACACATGGTTAAAACTTTTCTGCAATGCCTCCTGTTTACTTTGCCTAAATTATGCACAAATAAATATTAACTGTTAATGTATTTAGGAGTGTGAAGGTAATACCCTGGACACTTGTTAAAATAAACATCATTTGTACAAAATGCAAGTCCAGCAACACAGTATGAAAGAGCCCTTACTTCAGCATGCCATGCTGTGAAAGGCAAAACTCCAAGAATAATATATAATAACGCTCCTGATATCTGACAAACTTTCTTAAATTAGGAAAAACTAGAGATACTTCTGATTTCAAAAAAATTCACACTTGGGTACTGCTTTTTCAACACCCAATCTTTGGATGCAAAAGAGGAAAAACAATTTTCTTGTATGTTAAACTTGTTCACAAACAACATGCTAGTAAAACAACAAAACAACAATCATAAGAAAGGGAGAAAGACAAAGATAAACTAACTTGTACAGCTTTAAGTTAGCACATATGTATGTTTTACAATCACATACYGCATTTTTACATGGACTTTTGGCTTCATTTATTGTACAAAGTGGATAGTACAAAGCGGATAGTTTTCACTTGTTATTCAGTTATCAGCTTTCTCTGTGTTGTTCAGCACATTGCCTTGTACTTTCGAGATACAGTTTTCTAATTTACTGAAGTAGCAGTATCCTTGTGGATAAACCTCCACATATTGCATCATCTATTTGCAAATGCAAGGGAAATTATTTTTGAACACTGAGAAAAATGAGAGATTATCTTTTCTCCATTTATAGAGTGGAAACAAAACATGAAGGTCAAAAGTACTTACCAGTTCTGGATATCTAACTTGATATAATTAAAACCTTATTTTTTCGGAATGCTTAACACAGTCAAAGTGCAAATTCTTTTGACTTCATTCACGGTTGTGAATGCACAGCAGCTTTGCCTATAAAGATGCAGCTTCACTGCTGTAGCCCGTGCAAGTTCTGGCTACTAGGAAAGCATCTTTGCCAGCTTCCCTCCCACCTCTGGCCAGGAGCAGCACTGGAATAAATTGCACAAGTGAACAGGCCTAGTATAGCTAATCCCTAACAGGGACCTAAAAAAGGGAGAAGATGACTCCTGGAGCTGGTAAGTCCCTAGCCTTTTTCTCTAAGAAAGCCCTGGTGGCAGCGCGGGAAAACTGGTGGGGAAAACGTAACCAGGAGTGGGCAGAAGTCCTTGCAACAGCAATCCCACATTTAGGTCAGCTTAACCAGATCATGAAAACACAGCTTCAGTTTTGAGAACCCCTGGCTGAGCAAAGAGAAAGAGAAGAGCACAAAAGCTCCAACCACATGTCAAAGATTTGATTTAAATGACTCGCCTGAAACTGCACTAGGCTTTTGTAGCAAAAAAAGTCAGAGAAAGAATCCAATTCTAAAARAAAAATATCTTTCTCTTCAGCCTACCCTTCTTCCTTCTATTTCCAGCAACAAGTGAGGCAAGAGCATTAGCTGCTTTTCTGATCAGCAGCCTTCCACAATTACAGAGGCTACAATTACCTGTGGCCAAAGCAGCATAAGATACATGAAAGACAAATGCAGATCAGTAACTTATTTCTAATACTCCCTAACTCTTAAGKGTTTGTTCTTTTATCACAACTTTCACCTATATAGTTCCCTAGGATAAAAAAGAAACACAACTTGAAGAGAACAACTACTGCACAGTARTATTAATAGGGTCTTCTCCTATCTCACCATACAGTCCCACAGSCCACTGCCTACAAGGCTGATGAGATGCTACTGGTTCCCTGGAACAAGAAGACACTTCATTAGCAAGAGTCAGATATTAACTGAATGACAACSAAGACATTGCACTGGGAGGAATCTGATTCTGCCTAGAGTTTTGGAGAAACCTCTGGACGTTTACCTATAAGGCTGCTTCCTCTTTGAGGCTGCCTGCAGCAGTAGCTATTGCAGGGGGCTGGGGATGCTGTCAGTGACAGCAGCACCTTGCTGAGATCTCTTTTGACCCTCAAATGGTACATCTGTTATCATGGGCTAACAGAAATCCAGGATCCAGAAGTAAAAACCAGAGTGCAACACAAATTTTTGTGAAAATACTAAATAAGAACAYGACAGGTATCATTCCTGTACGTGCAGGTACAGACCCAGACTTCTAGTGGGGAGCAGTGGTGCCTACATGAACTCAACTGCACAGGAAGCCCAGCTGACCTCCATGCAGAAAAAGGACCAAATTTATAATAGTAAGCTGATAAAAATCTATTTCTTTCCAGAGGAATGTATTTTTCCTTTCCAAAGGTTTGTTACTTAGCCAAATTTGGGTAGATTTTCAAGATGATGCAAATATCACCTTCCTGCCAAATTTCAAATATCTGTTCTGAAACTTGAGGGCACTGTAGCTTCTCAAAGAAAACATTACCAGAAGTGAACCCAGACAAGGCACTCTATTTTGCACTCACTCTCAGAAGGAGCTGGAATATTTTGACTCCAATTTTTGTGAACAGGCTTAAGGAAGAAACCTGATGCTGAAAAATGCACTCCTAAAGAATAAAATACAACAGAAAAGACTGTCTTGCAACAGAGAGCATCATGCTTTGTTGTATAGGCCGTGCTGTAAAGTCCATCTCTCAGTCATGATTATTTGTCATAAAATAATCAACMTCCATCAGCTACATAATTTTTTGCCAGCAAATAGGTGTGGTAGCACCGTTACCAACAGTTATCAAAACAGCAGTTTTATGGTATTTCTATCTGTTCTTGTATACGAGAAGTCTCAATCATTTTCCAAACAGAAAAATACACTCCAAGAGTAACTCAACTCACACCTAACTGTTGCATTACTTGAGCGACAGCCTAATACTCTTACACAATATCTTTAATATGGCTGATAGTGCCAAAACGAATACAAAAATCCATCTTGAAATAAACTTGGCCTGTTTGCTTGCAGGATCACTTAATTCAGCTAAACTAGCTCAATCAAATTCATGCAGATTGCATCTGCAGTTAAAACAGTTCATTTAAAGTGAATCAATCCATTTTATTGAGAAATGATTATGGCAAAGCTACAGTAACTTTCACCACAGCAACTCCTTAGGTTGCTTGGTGAAAATGCTCCCTACCCAAAACTTTTTTTTCTTCCTATGGAAACCTGCAAGATCAAGGAAGGCGCAAGCAAGTAATAATTCAGCAATTACATCCACCAACATCAAACGTCACGACATCTGAAATCAGAATTATGGCAGCTTGAACTATATGAATGAAGACAAGTCTGTCTGACCTGTACATCCATGGCCCGAGCACGGCTGACCCATTCCCTGGAGGGAGCTCTCCTTGCAGGGGAACCCTGCGCGCAACGCTCCTCGTCTCCTACCTTAAACACTCCTCTCCAAAACCTCMCAAGTCTCAAGGCTTGAGTTACACCTTGAATTACAAAGCACATTTATGTTCTTGACATGCACTGACTGTAACCAGGGGAATAAAGGATTAACGAAGCAAAAAAATCTTGTGGGTGTTTTCCACTTGGATGTTTTAAGAGTTCTTCCTTTAGAAAAGTTACCTGGTTGTTTGTACAAAGTATGCCTCATCGCAGGTTAATATTTTTGCATTTGATTTCATACCCTGCAGCCGTACATTCCACTGCCATGTTTTCTATAGTTACTGGAAGAACAAGTTGGAACAGCTCATCGGTGAAAACTCATTTTTGTTTCTTCTTCAGTAACTCGGTAATTAAAGGTTCATGAGAGCATATAGAATATTTAAGCCCTGAAAGTGCTTGAGAATTTGCTCATGGCAAGTGAATATAACAGCTTATGGTTCCCAGGAAAATATAAGTAATGGCAATTCAGTCAGCCAAGAGAAGGAGATGTTTCAAGTTTCCCTGTCCTTTTCCAAGGAACATCTGCCCAAGAGGGTGGGAACGAACCTAAAGATCTCTTACGAACCAGGAACAGAATTCATAATAAAGAATAAAATCTTCCTTTTCAGAACAGCACAGTCACTATATAAGTTTATACAGCAAACTGCACTCACTTCTCATCCTTTTTTTTTTGAAACACAAGCTCCGTGCCAACCCAGGGGCTCCAGATTTTGACCGCTCTAAAAATGCAGACTTTCTGCTTGCCGCCCATACATACACACATATGTACATATGGGCACATAGACACGCTCCCGCCGCCCGGCTCCGTGCCCCGAGGCCGAGGAGGAGCAGGGGGAAGGACAGACGCGCCCGGCCCGCATCGCGCCCTCGCCCCGCACCTGCGGCGCCCGCGGGACCTACCAAGAGCGACGAGCAGAAGCAGCGGCACCGAGTCCATGGCGCGGTGGGGCGCGGTGGGGCGCGGTGGGGCGCGGAGGGGCGCGGAGGGGCGCGGAGGGTCTGCAGCGGCTCCCGAGCTGGCCGCTTCCCAGCGCGGCACTGAGCGCCACCTGCTCCTCGCCGCCCCGAAATACCCGCCCTCCTCCTCCTCCTCCTCCTCTTCCTCCTCCTCCTCCTCCCTGCGCCGCTCCTCCCTGCGCGCCGCGGGTGCGGAGCGGCCCCCGCCCCGCCGTGCCCCTCGCCGTGGCCTCGGGGCGGCAGCCGCCGTGCGTGCCCTGAGCCTGCGGCGTGACGGGTAGGGACCCGGGGTCCCCTTTCCAACCGCTGTGAGCCYTTTGAAGCTGCTGGAAACCTAGGACCGTGGAAAAACCGGTTAATTTACAGARCTGTGTAAGAGTGGGTATCTTCCGCATGTATTAAGTTTCATATTCAAATGTGTGAGGGCTGTACCTTCCAGTCTTAGTGAATTTGGCTGCACTGAATATTCTGCAGCATGTGAGAGCACCACAGGATCCGGGACGCTTCCCACACGGCTGATGGGAAGTTTGCCCTGATGCTGCCCACAGGGCCTCAGGTGCCAGGATGGTATCTCGATTCCCATCTGCAAGCAAATCAGAACAACATGTACAGTGCAGGACACCCCTATTCTGTGTCTCAGCCTACGTAGCACTGCAGAAGGCTACAGACTCAGAGTATATGAGAAACAAAACTTCTCCAACATGGTTCTCCACGTTCCACAACTCCACRGTTCTCATATGTGTCAAAACCTGTGCTGCTGCCTTTTCATGTTGGAGATATTCTATTTTGCAACAGTGATTTTTGGTGAATAAGTGCAAACTTCCTGGTATTAACCTGGAATAAATACAGTTGTCCGAGAAATGTTTCCCTCCTTCCCCCATCTTGCCATCTAGGCCATGGYCCTCTCACTGTGACACAGACCATAGCTTTTGTTTCAGCAGTAGTATAAAAATACATGTGTTTTCTTCAGTTTCAACTTCTTACTATTCCAAGTATGAATTCTAAATTAAAGTAAGCAAGTCTGCTCAACAGGCAGATTCAACTAATCATTCAACTAATAATTGTGTGGACACTGCTTCTTTACAGCCTAGCATAGTTCAGGAAAGCTCTTTCAGGATGCTGCCGTCGTTGATGAATCGTAGCATGGACCTGTCATTTTACAACACACATTGATTTCTTTCATGTATTTACCTTCTTAGGACACACAATTACTAACTCACCCTAACCATATGAACTTACACATGGCTTCAGTCTCTGTGAACACTTCCCAGACCATAGTCATTTCCTCACTCTGAGATATTCCCTCTGCACTTAGTCAACCATTTACCAAGAATGACTCACGTGTCTCCAAATACCATCCCTCAATTTCCTCTTGATGGTATCGTTAAAAAAAAGAAAAAAAAAATCAGGCAAACAGACAGTTTAAGGTGCGGCTACCTAGGGCAGAAATGGCAACATGAAGAACACACAAATTAAGACTGGGGAGCAGCCCTGGTGCCTTTTCTTCCAGTCCACACTGAGTGCACGAGCATGTCCACAGCTCCYGGACACAGAGGAAAATCTGCTTCCTTGAAGAAGACAAATGTTAATTAATTAACACAAACGAAGGAACGATAAAATGGGCACTTAGTGAAATATACCTAGAATCCACCTCCGCCCCGCCCTAAAATAAACTCCRCAGAGTAACCAAGATGTCTGCTTTTCCTAAGAAACAATGTCGTTGATTCAGTTACATCATTCTAATTATAAATGTACCCTAAGGTTATGAAACTTTCTTCCTCATCCAGACACAATGTTCAAAAGCAGTTTCTCACACACAAAGGCCGTCTCCCAGAGTTTATATACATTTATCTGTATATACAAAGACTAAATTGTGAATTATTATATTCTCTTATACCTTGGACGGATGGTTCTGTTTTAAACAAATTGAAAGGAGTTTGATAAGAACAGTCATTCTGAATTCTGAGTTCTGAATACAATTCTGAACTATATAATGCATATTATGAAAATATTATTTAAAAAAAGATTTTCTGTAGTATGCAATATTTCATTTTTTAAAAGATCTTGGTCTATGTTATGCATAATACATGTATTCTGAAAAAAAAAGATCTTTTTATACCTCACCAATGCTTGGAAAAAAAACATCCAGTGAACAGTTTAGTTAGTGCTGTTTATCTTTTGTAATTCAAAATGGGGCCTTGTAAACATCCTTTGCTCTACATGTCTTCACCATTTAATGATGCCTTTTATAGCACCCTGTTGTGTCTGCTTGTTCAGTGATCATAGGGACGCTTGCCAAAAATGCCGTATCTGTCTGATCTGATTTGTAAAATGTCAGTCTTTCCTTTATACAAATATGAATTTCTTGTACATTAAAAGAATTATTTTATTGCTAAGTGCCAAAGTAACTTTCCTTTTTTTCAGTGTAAAGACTGAGGGAAGCAAGTAGCTCGGTCCATTCCACAACAAAAGATGACTATAATATTTGCAAATTTCAAGAAGAACAAAAAACTGGAAAGGGAAGAAGCTGAAAAAATATTGAAACTGTTTTTTCATTTTATTTTTAGTGAATACATACTGAATCATCTGTTTTATCGTGGGAATTTATAAGTAATGTATATTTTCATAGCTTTTTAACATGATGACCTATTGCAAGCTTAATGAGAACCTTCTCAGAAAAAACATACAGACATTTTCATATTTGTAATTCGTGAGGGGTGGCCACAGACTCACAGTTTCTGTGGTATGCAAAATGGATGATTTTTTGTTAATGCATTTCTGGGAGGGGCTCTCACAAAGGCCACCTCTGAGCACATTGATGATCACAGTTACCCCAAGCTACATGGCTCCAAGATACTCGTTTGATGGGATCTGTCTGAAGGAGGGGTACAACTTATTGGAAGGGTTTACAAATAATGATAATCAAAGATTGAAAAGTCATGGATGAAAACAGAAAAACCTACCTAAGAAAAAACTAAGAAAACTAAGAAAAACCTACCTAAGAAAAGAATGTCAATCCAGAATAATATAAAAATTGCGTATCTCCCACCTTGAACAAGATTGAGCAGAGAAAGTACCCCCACAAAATGCACAATGCCCCAGAACATCATGGGCTGGTGTCCTGGGTGCTCCTGACCTATGTCCTGTGAGCATTCAGAAGACAGTGAGAACCAAGTAGCTTGTACCTCCTTTTCCTCATAGTCCCTCTGGCTGTTATTGCTTTTATTTTAACTAACTTCAGGCTGTTAAAAATCAGATTGGGCTTGTAATGTGCATCTGTACACAGATATTTGAGATAGAGAATGTATAAAGAAAAGTCCTTCAACTTYAAAAACTCTCACAAAATACTCAGGAGTACATTTTGTGTTTAATGAACACATAAAAATCTACTGCTGGTTACTTATTATTTTTGGCAAATAATAGTTGTATCAGACCTATGCTCAAGAAAAACATTATGTTAGGTTCTGTACAATAATATCTCCACTACAGGAAAAATCTAAAAAGGAAGTGTTAAAATTAGCTGTGAGGATGTCATTTAGACACTAGAAGCGGAAAGGCTGAAACGAGTTAAGGATGGTGTGAAATGGCCTCAGTGCAAAGGCTAATTAAGTAAAATAAGAATCCTTAGTCTGGGAAAGAGGGATCTTAAGAAGAAATATGGTGGACATACAATATTAGAAGGGGCAAGGGGCCAGCTGGTGGGGTCACCTGTATGCTTTCACAGCATAGATTTAGGGTTATCTGGTGAAGGTGGTTAAGTGGCAAGATCAGCACAGGCCAAAGGCCACTGTTTACTCAGCACATGTAGGTGAGTGCCACAGAATGTTGCTTACATTCAAAGTTAACCTGAATTCCCCATCACTGGCATGGAAGAGGAATCCCCATGGGTGACTAACTAACACTGAAGCCTTCTTGGCCTGTGAAGACCTTCAGCTCTCGCTCTGGCCCCCTAAACCCCTTTGGAGGTAAATTGACTCCTCATGGTTCAGCTCCTAGCTCTTAGCTTAGTCATGCTCAGTTGAAAAGTCACTAGCATCTGAATAGGCTTATTATCACAGCTGCATATTCCTTCATTCTAGCTCTTTGACTGGGCTTTTGCAAAACCCGAAACCACTGCACCTCYTTTCCTAGTTATATGGTCCTACCCSCAGGCCTTATGGYGGCTCTGCCACCTGCACAACTGCCCCATGAGGGCCCAAGGGGACTCCAGAATCACRCTCACAACAAGAAGCTGTTGTGGCATTAATCCTGACCAAAAGCAGGTGAGTTTGGAAAAGGGTGGAGCTCCTGTCTCCTTCACCTCCCCTTGCATCCAAATCACTCTACTCCATAAGAAGAAGCTTATTTTCTTACCAAGTAGTTAAAAAGATCTTTAAATACAACCCAAATGCAATCCAAGTAAAAAAAAAAAAGCAACCTAAGTCTTCTGTTTTCCACATAAACTGATAAAACTGAAAAGAGCTGAAAGAAATGATAAACATGCAAAATAGAAAATGTAAAATGTTTTTAAGTCTGGTTGTCAGAATGTAGTTGATTTCTTAATAGGGAGATACTAGCCTTGCCGGGACTATAACACATTAAATACTGAAGATGCCAGAAGCTCCTGAAGAAGCTACAGTTTAATGCTTGTTTCACTTCTGCCAAGAGATGCATACCCATGGCTTGATCTGAAGAGCAGTCATGCAGCAGTAAGAGTCAGAGCCTTCAAAGTGAGGCTTTTCKCTGAAAAAATACACGTGAAATTGATATTCAAGCCGCTAGTGGCTAATCACTCTGTGCAACAGGACTTCAGTTTGTCCAAAGTAAAACCTACTTTGCTTCCTATTTTGTAGATGTTTACCAACTGCATGTTATTTCAACTAAATCTCACCAAATATCTGTATCCGTATCTATATGTACACTCTTCATTAATTAATATTCCATTTGAGCAATGTCTGTGATCATCAGGAGCAGATTATATTCTCAGGAAATGAGGTTGCCGGTGAAGAAGTGTTCCCATTCACTTATGGTCCTAAAAGTGAGGCACAGGACAGCAGCCTGCTAATGCAGTTCACGTAATCTCATGCTCTCGAAAACAGAGTGTTCCCCTAGCAGATTCAACCTGCTTACCAAAGCATTAACCTTGAGACAACTCCAGTCACCACTTGAACCCATAACAATAGTGGATATCTTCCTCCAAATATTTCTCAGACGAGAGTTTAAGTACATGATGAGAAGACTAGCACTTCTATCTGTTCTAAATATTCTTTTATTTACATTTTTCATAATTTTTATTTTGAAACCACATCAATAGTTTTCCAGTTTGTAGTATCTATTCTTCCTTTTTATCTGTTTGTCACAATGAGTTTATTAATCATTTGGTAGGTATTTTTTAACCCAAACTTGACAATCTTAAAAATTCCCACTGAAGTACATGACATTTTTAATTAAGGTGAGATGGATTTAAGACTTAGTGCATGGTTGTCTTTTTCTTTATATTGTTTGCCTGTAACCATCATGGCCACTTCCATCTGGCTCTGAAATGGAGTCAAATAGCCCACTGTGCACCAAAACTTCACTTATTTAGAGGGCATGGCAGAGGAAATGAGTAAAAAGGTGGGAGTGGTGGTAGAAAAGAGGCAGAAGCTCAGAGTTGCAGATGAGGGCATGGATTTTCATTGTGTTGCTCTTCACGACACCAAAGCACCCAAGCTGAGCATGACATGGGGCAAAAGCAAGAGAGTGGAGACTAAGAAGGTGAGGGAATGAAGAAAGGGCAGGTTTTTCTTTCCCTCGAGATAGGAACATTTTTTGTTTGTTTGTTTATATCTTCTTGTTCATGCTTATTTACTTGTTTATGACTTGTTTCTCAATACCTCAAAAATTATGCTTTGCAATAAGTGAAATTATTTGAGTCAAGGCTATTTTGCCCATGACAACTTGTCAAGAAAAAAAAATAAATAAAAGCGGATATTCTCTGATAAGAAGAAAAGACGCTATGACATTAAGAATATATGAAGGAAACCGTCAGAGAGACACTGATCCCGATCTATTAACTTGGAGAAGGAATGACAGCACCCTTAATGTGAATAAACCTTAAGAATCATTACTGAAGCAGCTACATGAAGCGTTACAGTAAATATGTACTCAGTATCTTCCAGACCTAAATCAAAAATTATAAACTGAGAAGCAGGATTTCACAGTAGGCACCTTGGAAAGCGAACAGATAGCTCAGAGAGAGGAAAGCAGCAAAAACACACTTTGAATATTTCTGCTCTCTCCCATTTCACTACAGCAGCCGAGGAGGTGCCACATTCAGAGAGCTCGTGAGGAATGTCTGTGGTTTCTGAAACGGCTTAAAACACTGAGCAAAGGCCATGGGGTTGTGCATGTGAGAGGAAAAGCAGCAAAGAAGCACAAAACCCTGCCTAACTGTGCCAGAAGCAGCTTCTGGAGAACCTTTTCATCACCTTTTCTATTTTAAGACTGGATAGGCCATGTTCAACATCTCTAGTGTATCACCCCTGAGCTTTTGTCATTAAAACAAGATTGTGTCAAGGATATCCAACTTCATCATCCATTTCTTCTTTAAATAGAACATAGTTGTGCTTTCTAAGTTCCAGTTAAAGAATTTCAGTAATTCAGTCAATAGCTCTTCATTATTTCAGAATCAAACATATCCACTGCATGAACTGCTATTTCTCTCTAAGTATTAAGATCATCCAACTAGATGTTATGATTTATTATGATTAATTAATTAATTATTAGTTGCACTTTTGTGCAACTAATACACTATATGGAACAAATCTTGCTGTTAGATCTCTTTTTTATTATCTTTTTATATGTAGTTTACTAAAAAGCAATCTAAGATATTATAATTAAAAAATAAGTGGCTTTTCAGTGATAATTTTTCAAGTACTTCAAGGAAAGTTTTCCAAAAAACTGTAATTACCAGATATACATGGTGTAGTATATTTGGTAATGACTCCCCTATGACTGGGCAGGATGTTGTTAGGAAACTTGTGGTTCACCATCAAAGCCATATTTGACGAGAGACTAAATACACATTTTGTAATTTTTTGTTTGTTTTACACTGTGATATAAAAGGTGTCATCTGTGTTTTCTATGAAGTCTTGATATAAGMATGTTATTAGGTAGTTAAGGAAGCTGATGGAACTAATTTAAAATTATACAAGACAACTGAGTTGGATTGTGTGTTTGTATATATATATATATAAATATATATAAAATGGGAGTATAACCTCCATATTTGGGTTACAGAAATAAATTGTAGAGAAAAAATACAGGATAGGAAGAACAGTTAAATGAGTAGATCTGAGCTTCTACTTCTTGTCTATAATGTCTTGAAAACAAATCTTTGCYGTAAAATCTCATTATGGTTATTTGAAAAGCATGTGTACCTACAAGCAGAGAATCAATGGCAATTATTAATTGCCATAGTGGTGATTAATAGCAGTGTCCTTTGGAAAGTTCAGCAGCATAGTTTAGTTGCAACATTTTCAAGAATTCATTGATATTATGCTGTACAACAGTACTTATTTTTACAATAACTTTCTATTGAGATGTAGATGAATTTGGTTTTTAGGTACTCAAATTCCCTTTATATTGATTCTGTATCACTGGGAGGCAAATAAATACATTACAAAGGAGGTTTATTAGCCTCATTTTTTATTTTTTTCAACAATAAAACACAAGGAATAATTTTACAAGAGAAAAAATGCAGTGCAGAATGTTGTGATTTTACTTTCTTAAGAGAGGATACAAAATTCAATGCTATTCTAGTGAAGTAAAATAATGAGCAATGGCACATTTTATTCTTTTGCTCTGATTTTTTTTTCCCTGGATGGCATCACCATATAAATAACAGTCAATCCAAAAAATTAAAACAATTAGATAATGTAGGACCATAGGCTCTATACATGACCCTAACTCCAACCTATCTGCTCCCCATGAGATGAAAGATGTTGGTTCCAAGTGAAGGTGAATTCACCTGTAGCAAGGGCCCCAAATGACACCGAACAGGCACTGTAACTGAAGCAGCTGCCAAGGGGAATTGCTCTATTGCAGATGGGGCTTTCCACGTCTTCCTGAATATAAAGGGGAGATCAACAACCTGTAGCAACAGCTTCAGACTGAAGCATTTCAGTGTTCTTGCTTTCTTCCAGAAAAGCTCTGTGCTGCAGAAAGCTTTGGCCTGTGCCCTCTAACAAGGTACTGAAGTGCTGAAGTTAGGACTGAGCTGGGCTGGGCTTGCTCCACAGCCAGCAGCCTTGATTACACATCCAAACTCTCATTTTAGTTTTTATTTGAATGAAAAAAATGCTTAATTCACTGGTTATTAGAACCCTATTATGACCCTAGTATTTCCTTTTATAGGACTAAATCTTACTACATGCTGTTTTATATTACTTGTGCCTGCCAAATTTCTATGAGATGTTCTAGAAGTTTGCAATCGTGATTTCAGTAGACTTTTCTGTTGCAAATTGTGCAAAGGAATACAATACAGGTCTTGCAGTACGGTGTAGAAAGTGCTTTTAGTAGTTTAGTCTGTGTGAGAGTAACGTGCTATTGTGATATTCCCTTTACATACTAATACTTTAAATAGATACTACAATTGAAAATGTGATAACAGGACAAAAGTGAAAATGGAGAAAGCACCATGATATAAAACAGGAAAGCAGTGTGGTTACGTGAAGCTTTTTGTTGCTTTTACAGTGCAAAGTGGAACTAAAAAGAATGGAAATCTGATCTCAAACATACTCTGCAATGATATAATACTACTGTATTTTTATGTAGTCCTTATCTAGAGAAATGGCCTRTTCTATTAATGCATACTATTCAGTTAGGCTGATCCTGTGAAGTTAAAACATGAAATTTCATCAGAAAAACTAAAAAGTTCTGTTTGACAAGCTATCGTAACTGAAAAGTAAAATGCTTAAAAAAAGTATGCTACAAAAAGATGTGAGCTGCATAAATTAGAGTGATAAATTTTATGAAGACAGGAAAATAGACCTTATGGCTAACAAACAAGGTGAATAATAATAATTAAAAAATTCCTTTTGCTACCACAGACTTTTGCTATTTGTCCATAAGCAAGTCCCTTCGCAATTCTGTTCCTTCACAAAACCAACAGGATAATATTACTGCTGGGTCTCTAGAGAGGTACTCTAAGGCTAAAACATAACTGAGGCATTCAGATCCCAGGGTGATATGTAATTATGTCAGAAAAACTGTCATAATGTTACATTAAAAAAAAAACTGCATCTTGCATTAGAATGAATATATTTCTGCAAATATTAATTTACCTTCACCACTTAACAAGTAGATTTTTGCCTTCCTTCAAGAATRACCTAATTTGCATTATCAGTGAAGCAAGGATCTTATCCATGACTCTTCTACTTTATTTTTTGCCTCCATTTAAGCTGTCATTCCATGCACAGATCCCSGATAACACATGTTGCCGATGGCTGCAGCTCGGGCACCCTTCCAGGTGCGTGTGACTCAGGTGCAGCAACTCTGGTGACCTCCGTGCAGCCCTCACAAGCTCTGCAAGGAACCCCCAGAGCTCCCTGCCACCGAGGACTTTGTCCTCTGCTCCGATTCACTCCACTTCATGCAAACTGCTGCTAATAACCGGGTTAGACACAAGCACAAATTACAAATGATTTCAAACCCTGTCATGCTTGTTGTATTCACACAAGTTTCAGCCTTTCGCAGTAATTTCTAATTCAGGAACTAGATAGAAGGGACTTAAGAGTGACAACATCTTTTAAATAATAAAACACCTTCTGGCACATTTCTAGAGTTGCAGTCACAAGAATGTATAATGCAATCTACCGCCTATTCTTAAAAAAATATATATATATTACTACATCTTAAACTATTACAAAAAGTCAGTGGAGCCTATCAATGGGGAAACGAAGAATTTTTTCATATCAGTGAGAATTGTACCAAAAAAGGGAATAATTTATGCTGRCTTCAGCAAGACAAAGGCATTCCCACAAATAAGTGTATTTATCAGTGTATTTATAAGTGTGCTCTTCATTCTTTTTTATTAATTGGCAATCTTGCATCACACTGATGCAACACTGCACTTTGCCTGCTGRCCTCCACTTTCCATTGCTAATTTTATGTTTCTGAAATGAATGTGAGAAGGTGTCAAGGACAACCACATAATCCATGAACCCTTGTTGCAGAAGGAAAACAAGTGTGTGAAAGAAAGGAGGCAGAAATTTGCTGTTAAACTAAATGTTCTAAATAGATTTAAAGAACTACTATCTACATTTCAGTGTTTTGTTATATAATTTTTTAGTCTTTGACACAAAATAAACATCATGTGTTAAGTGCTTAATATGTAAATYCTTCATCACTTCTTAAACTTAAAAATGACAAAGATGAGGTGTGACTGATAATACTAGAATAAGCTTGGCAGTGCTAAGTTTTCTATCTGTGCTCTTTTGTTAATTATCACTTTGTACACTTTAAACTTCGATTAAATAGATACACAAGAAATTTACAGTGACAGTTCATGAAGCACCCTACTAGCTACTCCAAGATATACAGCAAGAGTCAAACTTTCAGGGTACTTCTTAAGCATTTTCTCTATAAATACAGACACTTCATTTTGCAGATACAATTGTGTCTTCGCTTCTTTAAGTACAGTGTGCAATCACATGGGTTTGGTTAAATTTTGTGCATACATTTTTAGGCCTGCAAAAAATTTGTTTCAAGTCCAAACAGTTATGTGATTTAATGGCTCAATCCTTAATCCTTTTGACAATAAAAATCTTTCTTGAGGTATCCTGGGTATAGCTGGACACACTAAAATGAGCAAAAGAGAAGTCCATAGAATTTCAGTATTTTTTTTCCACACATAATTATGCAGATGCTTCTACTTTATGAATAATCATTGCAAMAATATATCATTCATATAGCTTTTGATGCATTCTCAAAGTTTGAGCTTTCTGCTTCTAGAAACTAGCAATAAGATGGAAGTTTTGGATATAGTGTTTTTTTCCTTTTGAAAATCATGAAATGTGTTAARAGATTGCATTGCTACATACAAACATATTTGATGCATGATTTGGGATGAAAAATGATTTGACCTATATGTATATACATATAAAAATATGAATAGGCATTTTTCCCCCATTAGAAAAAAAACTTAGAATCTTCGAAGTGAGTTACTCTCCAAAAATGAGTAACATAAAGTTATGTCCTTGAGTATCACAAAATACCATCAGGCTGTTTCCTCTTCCTTTGCATCATTCACCTGGGTGTTCAGGTTTTTTGCTTGAAGTTGAAGTCCTGCTTGCTTTCTTTCTTTTCTTTCTTTCTTTTTTTTTTTTTTTCCTCCTTCCTTCTTCTTTCTTTTTTATTTTAAAGCACTGGAGTTTAGAAAACATTGTGAATACTGAATGTATATTTGAGTTTGTAATTTTAGAGTCACATATTTGTGGCAGACCTGAGAAAGAATTTATTTATTTATTTTCTTCATTTCTTCATTTTCTTCTTAAGTGGTCTTTTGAAAAATCCAGCCTAAAGAAGAGAAAGTAGTATTCAGTAAATAGGCTACTGAGACCATACAACTTGGTACGTATTATTAGCATTCATATGCTGCTTCTTATTGCTGTGTTAATGTTTATCCATAAATTAGAAAGTCGTTTCATTCTTTATCTGTGAAGTACAACAATGTTTTTCCTGGAACGGAAAAACTAAAGGGACATCTCATGAGAGCAGGAAATTGAGTACAGTTTGTATACAGTGAGTGATTGCTGAATCATTGTTATTCTAACCAAATGTCGCAGACTAACCAGCTTCAGTAGAGCTGATACTCAACTGAATAAATAATACTTTATTTTATAGTTGTTAGTATTTTCAGGAGAGCATGCATGTTGAAATTTGTAAGAGGTAGCCTAACTAAGCATTAACTGTATATTTAGCTTGGAGAAGACTGCCCACTTGTGGCAATCCTTAAAGTACAGGCTTCAGTACCTTTAGTGCAAAGAGAAAATGGCTAGGTTAAACAAATGTCACAGCTCGCAGTAAAACAAGAATTGTTGCAGCACTAAAATCTGTTTATATTTGTCTATTTGTAATACGCTGCCAGCAAAGTAACATCCTGAAAGATGCCAAATAGAGAGCACTGCATATTGCACTTCAGAAAAATGAAGTTTTATTCATTTACTGGTTTAGAAGATCTCATTCTGTTAATAGATAATATTAGTGTCTGTGAATAAGGAAGAGAATTTAAGAATATTCTTTATTGTCATGAAGACAAGAAAATGCAACTTACCTTCCATAAAGCAAATATCAGCAGTGCAAGTATCAGGAGTCCAGCAAAGACACTCAGAAGGATAACCCATAACGGGACAGAACCCGGTTGCAGCTCTTTAGAAATCTTAATCATGGTCTGCATGGCGTTAAGAGTGTAAAAAAAAATATTATTTTCCTTTAAAGTATCAATAGAACTTTAATCAGTAGATACCGATTTTCCAGCGTACCATTTCATTTTAAATTAAAAGATTCTCAGATATCAAACTTTGTACTTATATCGCTCACAGTATATATTAATTTAATGAACATAGGCTCCTCTGCAAGTCAGTAATTATTACTATAAAGGATTGAGGGAAGACACTTAAATTATGAGTATTAAAACTATATATTACAGAGGTTTTTTTTTTTTGGATAGAGTCTTAATCCCTCAATGTCTGCATTGTAAAAGATGGCAGTAATTAGCAAAGCCTCTAAACAAAATAAATTAATATAAAAGGTTGTATGGATACTATCTTACTTTTAAGACAGGAGTGTTTGATGTAAACTATATTGAAAAAAAGGAACAGCATGTACCTTTACAGCATGTAGCAATCAGTTCCCTAGCAGTCAATGATAATGAATGATTCAGTAGGATAAAACCTGCGAAGAATAGATCTAAGAACTATCATGTGCTTACCTCTAGTTTTTCATGGTCTTTTCTCAAAATCAGTGATGAATTTTCACTTCTAAGTAATGCTTTTACAACAAGGGTTAAGCTGTGAATACTTGCCTGAAAGTAGAGAGAAATGCCTAGTTGATATTTTGTTTATATAAAGTTTATACTTGGTATTTTGAAGTAGACAGCTATGTAGAAGTATCAAGGGTGAAGGAAGACTGAAGGATAAACAATAAAGTTTTGTGATGGRCACATATATGGGGGGGGAGCTTTGTTGCCACTGTTAAATAAAATCGGACAGATCASCAATTTTACTATTGAAACTAGAAGAGTTTCAATAACTATCATAGAAACAAAAAAAAGGGCATACAGGGAGCTCTGGCCCACCAGGACAAACTATCCAGAATCCTCAACATGTGCAAGGATGAGCCTCAGCAAGGGACTGAACTACTGGGACTGAAATAAGAAGCCTGAAATTAAACTTGAGAGGGTTTTTGTTTTTAATTTATTTAAATTAGGAGTTTAAAATTAAACCTTGTGCTGCTGCGGCAAAACATGCGTGTATAAATGTCAGTGAAAGTTCTCCYATGTGCCAGCACACGCCACAAGACAGCAAAAACATTTTGAGAGAGCAAAGATCAGAGATGTCAGAGAAACACTGATGAATCTTGACTCCTTTGACCACAGAGATGGGCTTCTCAAAAAACCTACAGTTTGGAGATTCCCCTCCCACCTGTTATAGTCCAGAAAAAGCCAAAGATTTAAAAGCCAGTTTAGTGTCAGAGAGTCATCAGCTGAGCAAAATAAAGTGCAGGCTCGTGATTATCAGAACCATTAGACAATTCTGAGCTGAGTCCACTCTGAGGTCTCCTTGCTCTCCTTTGTCTGCTCCTTTAGATCATAACCTCTTTTTAAAATGGAGAAACCTTTCCAGATTATAACTTAATAAAAATAGTAAGTTTCTATGCGCATCCTCCTTACTTCTGATGAATTATAATTTTTGGATGCATAACTAACCAATAAAACAAAACCAAACCCCAGCATTATAGAAAATATTAATCCACATGTTCTAACAGGTGTTTTCAATGTCATGTTAAATTTATAAAACAGCWAGAGAAACAATTTCAAATTCTAGGGCACTGTTGATATCTAAATTGATTAAAGATATTATTTCAAAAGGACATTATAATGTCTTAGTTTTTTCAAACCCAGGAGTATTATAAATGCAAATGGGATTTACTTACTTTTATGATGGTAGCTTTCCATACTCTGAATGAAACATTCACTTGAGTAATGTCMGATGGGACCAGGGCACAGTTTATAAATGCACAGCCGAACGTATCACAGTCCTGTTTAAAAGTTACCAGCATGAATTAATAGTAAAATATTTTTCATATTACTAAAATAAAAACATGTAAACACACTATGAAGAAATAATCAAGATGATGGGATGTCAACATGAACATTTCTGTACCAGTTGTCTAGAAAATCTCTCAGATCACAATGGTAGCATTTAAAAGCATTTTTTAACTGAGTAACTTTTAAGAGAGAGAGATGAGAARCGTTTAAAATACTGTTATTAAACACAACAGAAATACAGAAGGTGAAGATTTACTCAGCTATCAAATGTGCTACCATGATTTAAACATGTACTAAAAATTGGTCCAGAATCCCTCTCCACATACGGTTCTGTAGCCAGAAATAATAAAAAATATATAGTCAGTGCTCTGTCAAAGATACATTTTCAGGCTACTAAGACAAACAAAGTTTGTTTCCATGSAGTTTGAGAGACATTTTTTGTATATTTACTGCAGAACTAATCTGCTCAAAAAATCTGGATTAATATCTATAAGAAATATATACACTTTGTGCAGGCTTACCATAATTGTATCTTTCATAGGTTCTTTTATTTTTTGCAAGACAAATGGTCTCCTAGGGCTGATCTTTAAAGGGTCTATAGGGTGACTAGTTTGGCAGAAAGCATTCTGTTAGAAAGAGGAGAAATATTATTTTATAACCTAAATACCAAGTCTTAAAAAAATACCACACAAAAAAAGCTTAAACTTTAAAATTTCCTGTAAAGTCTAAAAGCTGTGTGTCACAGTGTGCTCTTTCCCCATTATCCCAAATCCATAAACAGCATATAAACAGGGGCTAACTACACATGCAGCCATCCCAATACTGCTGRTACAAAAATATGGCTATGACTATGAGTCAACTCTCTTACTCCATAAATAGGAGGCAGCCCAGAACTGCCTCCTGTTGAGCTCTCCTTGCTTCTTGAGCAGAGATGCCTCTCAAGGCTGTGAGATTCCTTACCCTTGACAGATGCTCAGTAAGTGATTAACGGCATGCCAAACTTTGCAAACTTTGCTAAATTGCATCTCTGATTGATTGTGCACATAATCCTTGAGATATAAACTGCTGACCAAGTCTGGGACGAAGATTGGATCCAGCTGCAGCCAGACTCCTCTGAGGAGGCGTTTGTAGAGCAAGGAGGTCCAGTCTGAACTTCATGACTCAATGAGATGGTCCCCTTGACATTTTGGTCTGACCCTGCTCTCCATGCAGTAAATAACTGAGTGTGTCTTGCCATCAAATCTTGTTAAATCACTGTTTTATCTGCCATCAAACTTTGTTAAACCACTATCTTATCTCAGTAAAACATATTGCTGCCTCTCTTTTCTGAGTGAAGCACATCACTCATCTGTGACATTCTGTAAGCAAGTTAACATTAATATTTACTAAGTGTACTAAGTAGCTACATGCAATAAAACTGCACGCTGTGGGAGAGAAGAACAAATTCCGATGGCATAGCTACTGAAGCACCATTTTTAAATAACTGAAGATAATGAGGTAATTTAGCCTATACTCTGCCCAGCTACTTAAACACCTACTGTAGAAGCCAATACGAGCTTCCTCCAAGATGACTGCTATATGAACCAGCAAGAGCTGGCTAATTAAGAGAAGTGTTCTAGATTTAAATACCAGGACTAAAGCAATCTCAGTAAAAACTGCTAATAAAGGAGATAACAAAACAGGCTCAGTAGGCAAAGCAAAGCAAGAAACTTCCATCCCTAATATCCCATCTCTTGTCACTTAATATATCAAATTAATCTCAGTATCTCCAAATTAGCATTCAACGCTTTTTTAAGTTTCCTTGCTTCCATTTGAGAAACTTTATTTCTGTCTTCCTAGGCAAAACTTTACTTTCTATTAAAATACTAGCTGCTTGCCTTTTAGAATAAAATCAAGATTAACCTTGAAGCTATGCATAAATCTAAGTCCTTTTTGCAGTTCCTTGCAACAAAAAATGTTTCAAATTTAAAATATCAATAGTGAAAACAAATTCCTAGCTTACGTTGGAAGTTGACAATGCAGTAAGGTAGAGAAGTGGGTTCTTGACTGACGTTTCATTGGGAAATAAGATCTGCAGTGTAAGGTTTGGCATTGGAAAGTGTTCACCTTTTTCAATCTGCAAGAAACAAGAAAAATATATAGTTTTTGGACTTAGTACTTTCCTTATTTTATTGTTATATAATTTTGGGGTTTTCCTTTTCTGTGGTGTTTTTTCTTTTGTGTTTTTTACCCCCTCTACCTTGACCATCAGTCATGCCAAAGTGAGTGTGATGAACGCCCCTACCTTTTCCCCAAGAGCAGTCTGTATGAATTAGCAGACACATTCTCTTACAGTCTTTGCAATAAAATGTTTTATTCAAGGAAACAAAAAGAACAGAAGGGAAGGGCTATTTTGACATCAATTCCTTCTTTACATCTTGTTTATTGTATCTGCTTAAAATCTGGAACTTCTAGCTAAACTAATATCCTTTTAGTTCAACCACAAGTGTGCTTAGGCAACATCCTGCACATCCCCTCCTTTCCCCCTCTTTTCCCTGACAAGACATGCATTCCCCAGGCCACAGGACATAGTTATAACCTGCAGGTCCTTCTTAGCAGGCCCCCATTCTTTTTTTTCCCTTCCTTCTGATATCTTAGTAATGATTAGGTGCTTACAGAKATGAGCTACTCTTACTAGATCCTAAATTATATGCTCTTCAGTCCAACAGCTCCCTTTTATATTCAGAAAGGAAAGATGTGGAAATCAGATGAATGTCTCAAACATCCACCAAAAGCCTTGGAATTACTGGATTTAGACTCTTAAACTAAAAAGAGAAACTAAGTAAACATTATAGCGGAGTTAGAATATACAATAAAACTTTTAACCTTGCTACAAAGGTCCAGCTCTCTCTRTGTATCTCATGTTTTATAGACTGAAAGTTTATTTTGGAGAGACTTCCTCCTCTTTGTATATTGGATCCTTGTTCAGCTTTGGGAAACAGGGATGCTTTTGAAATAACTAAGTTCAGTCCTATTTCCCCTTGAGACACAGCTTCTAGTCTACCAAATATATTTTCCATTCCAAATTATTTTAGCTTATAATTTTCTGTCAATTAGGAAAACCACATTMCTAGAGCATTTTATTTCTCTTTTTAAAAGCTGATAGGTTTTTGAAAATATCTGTTCCAAAGTGTAAAGAATTTAGGTAAAATTGTAATTTATTAGCAAATGCTTTCTTTCCCCTGTGGAAAGCAGCTGCTCTAAAGACCTCTGGAATTATCCCACRGAAAAGGGACCATACTGAGAACGTGTGATCTGCCTTATTCCTAAGCAAGATGGGGGGGGGGGGAAGAACAAAGCACTAAATACTTATAAAGAAGGATTAATATATTGCATAGCTGCTACTTAAGTAATAGCTTATCACGTTAAGTGAAATAAAGTAGATGAAAAGACACCCATATCATGTAATTTTAGTTGTTTCTTACCCTATAATGCAGAGTAACTTCATCCCCAATGTTCTCAGTTGTGTTAATAGCAGTAGGGACAGTATCATTTGCAGCAATTATAACATGGTGCTCTTTGGAAACACTGCAAGTTAAAAAACAATCAATCAMTAAGTACAAATTCTACTAGTTAATTATATAATCTTTTCATTATTTTATTAATCTTTGAAGGCTAGTTTTGTTACTAAAGTAAAATTCACCCATTTTTAAGTAGTGCTGTTTTTAAACTACTATGTATATTTCGTAAGTTTTCAGCTAAAACTAGAAACAGGAAAACACCGCTCCAGAAATGATGCATCAGGGCCTGATTATACCATCCTTACTGTGCCATTCCTTATTTTAATATCRTCATGTGAAACAGGTAGATTTTAGGAAAAAGGGGAACAAAGAAAAAGCAGTGCAAAACCGGCCAGGCTCAACCTTGTCCCATAAGGCTGGATTTGAACTCTAAAATGCACCCAAAATGTATTTAGCTGAATTATTCACACTTGTACACCATGCATAGTGTACACCATGCACATTATTTATATATACACTATACCTGTTTTTCACAGACAGAATTCAACTGAATTCCAGCTATTTTTGAAAACAAAGCACACTGCAAGACCTGCATTAAAATTTTTATTTGAGTTGTTAAAAAAAAACCCGGTAAGACACTAAAATCAAGGATAATTTTTGAGGCTGGGAAAAAAAAAAACATCCTATGCATTACCACAGTGATAATAATTCCTGGCCAGCAGCAAGGTGGAAGTGGGCTTTCTTATGTGCCTGAAATGCTTCTGAATGAATGGAGCAAAGTACCAGAGTCAACAAAAGCAAWTATTGTACTTTCAAACAACAGATACAATTTAAATAGATAAGGAGGAGTCTGACAGAGACAGTGACTGCTCCGTTATTTCATACAACTGCTGTTTTCAATTAAGCCTGTGCTTCCTATTCAAGAGGCTAGAAGCTGTCATTTGTAGACACTTAATTGAGCATAGCTCAACAAGGAAACAATATTACATTTTCTTTGAACACTTGCTAATTAATATGCTAGCAAATAGAAGCATGGAGAAGCATGAATACCTTACAAATATCAATCCTACTTCATATTTCACTGGAATTGTAACGTGTCCTCTGTTGTCTGCCAAGGTCTCAGGTGGTTCTTCACTGTCACTGAAAGAAAACATGTGCCACTGCAATCAGAGTGTGATGCTCATCTGCACATAGGACTACTAGACAGACTGAAATACTTACAGCTTTAGGTTTAAAAAACACACTRGTCACTTCCAGTTAATTATTAGCTACTAAAAATAAAATCAAAAATGCTATAACCAGTATCTAAAAATCTAAGTCCTGCATGAGTCCAGCTCAGAGGCACATCTCTGTTAAAAAGAGGATACAGATACTGCAGCTAACGGAATGAACTTGGGTCATGTCCCAGCCACCACTCTTGCACCAATCCTACATTTTCCAGGGACAGCAAACACAGAGGCCAACCAAGGTCCATTGACCATCCCAGCTCTATCAAGGCAAACTTCCACAATGCGGCACAGTTTAAGGGCTGAGCCTGTCCACTGTATCAACTGCACTTTATGCTAAAATCAATGGTAATCTTTTAAGCGATTAAAACTTTTCAGAAGCTGTTTTAGCTACTATGAATTCTGACTCATTTGTGACTCRCAGGCTCTTGAGACAGACAGCTATTTAGTCTACTCGACCTAAGTCTGCTTCTTACCCTTCATTCAGTTCATCTTTAAAGCTGACCACACAGCAGATTACTTAACTTCTTCTGTATTTTGCCATAAAACACAAAGTTGCAAAGTTTTTTTTAAAAAAACAAAAACAAACAAACAAAAAATCACAAGATAGAAAGCAACATCTGCAACTAACCTTGTTGCATATACATGAATAGTAGCATTTTCCAGTAAATAAGATGCATTGAACTGGAATGATATTTTGAAGGAAATCTGTTTGAAGAAACAAATAGCACATTTTTAAAGGCAATCAATGAAATAAAAGCACACTGTTAAGGTTTGACATAAGGAAAAATGAACTCAATTTTGGTATCTGTATCTATGGTATATTTATTCACATTTTAACCCTTTTCTAYGAAGGAATCACCTTTTCTGATATTGCCCCAGAAAAGAAAGAAGTCTAATAGGCACCACTTCAGTAAACAACAGCCTCAAATTATCAGAACCAAGAAGTCTCAATAAAACTTCTAGCACACTGTATTAGAAATACATTGCTAAATGATTCTTAATCAGCAGACTCTTAATACAAACCAAAAGCATTTTTTTTCTCCACTGCCTGAAGGAGCTAAATGCCAAAGCCTGGTGACTACAGTGCAGATGAGCCACCTAGGAAAAGCTCCTGGAATTTCACACACAGCATATAACAAAATGCCTAGAATACTGAATAAAACTTCTTACAGTGTCAATATATGAGTCCTGGGTCCCAAAAAAATTCCTGGGTCCCAAAAAAATTCCCTCCTCAGTATGGCCTGTGCTGAGTTTAGAACAACACAGAGCAAGGAAACCTTCCCTGCATGAGACATTTTACCTCTTGTGCAGGTTTTAGAAATGGATATCCCACTTTACAGGTGATGTTGTGATTGGATTCGCAACTATCTTTCTGAATATCCTAAACAGAAAAGAAAGTGAAATTTTTTTTTAATAGTTTGACCATCATCATTTTGACCAAGAAAAGAAACCATCAATAGTTTATTGCTGCCACTTTTCATCATCAAAACACTGTAAAAGTCAAAGTCTTAGCTGAAATGGAACTAAAATAGGAAGCCATAGCACCAAAACAATTTCAACATAGGGACACCTACATCAGCCATCAGTTAGTTGCCATTGGCCTCCAGTGAAAATGTTTGGAATGGAGGCTTTTATTATATACAAATACATCATGTTAATTAGTCTCAGAGTCTAACAGATCAACATATGTGTAAGTAATTTTGGAAAGTGCATACCTAAAACAGGAACAAAAAAATGACATTCATGCTTCATAAATTAGGGTCATTAACAATGCTATGGATTCTTGGTTTCTCATGATATTCTTAGGTAACACGAGGACTGCTGACAGSAAGCAAACTTCTCAAGTTTACCACCTGAGCTGGGGTGAATACTCAGCCAGTATAAGAAGTCAGGCCCTTCAGTGAACATAGGCAGAAAAACAGCTTCTTTGGAAATGCTCTCTGAGGTAAGGATGATCTGCATCCCCAAGCCATGGCTGCCCTTCCAAGGCAGTGCTTTTTCCTGTACAATCACAAATTCCTGTAGGATTTGTGACTGTAAAAGGATTTGTGATTTTTATATTCATCTCTTATATGCAGACACTCTCTGTCTTAATGTCATAAAATTATGTCTGTTGTTAAGGAAGGAGCAGCCATAGGTGACTCAGGAAAAATGAATAACACTTCCCTAGATTTGTAGGTGAGGATGGCACTCCCAATGCCAACTGTTCCAGTCGACTGAGAAGATGCCAGAACAGTAAAATTCAGGCCTTACTATACAGGATTCTTCAGATCTCCCTAGCAATGTAGATTATGACAAAGATAAAAGTGAAAAATTCCTACCTCAATTCCAGCAAAAATAATATTTGGAGAATATGAAACCAAAACTCTAGTATTATAGGCACTGTCTTTTTTATTTTTGACAGATAGTTGGATGGAGAATTTATCATTGCGTGACTTCACAATAAATGGAGAAGAGCTGTAAAATAAAATAAGTTTTGTTAGACATCTTAACTTCAAATCTGTTTTCTGATTTGGAAACAATGTCATAGTGTTATCTTACTGGAATACAGAATTTGTAATTTACATAGAAATTTTGCACAGATATCAAGTGGTGTAATAAATCCAGTGTAGTTACCTGTCTCCAGCTATGCTTGATTTTACATTCAGAACAAGATCTGAAATGCATTTGTTCTTGGCTCCACAATCTTTTGTGAAAGGAATCTGCAACAATARTATTTTCTCAATGTTACTACATTTATTATGGAAATTAAATACTTGCATTTCATTATCTTGTTTTATATCATAAAGTCTTCTCTCTGTCATAGAAGTGTTTCCATACCAGTAAAGCGTGCAGATGTAACATAACCTTACTACTCATTCCCTTATAAATGGCAAACATCTGGGTTACAAAAAGAGTCAATAATAACAATGAATGATGTCCAGCACCCCCGAAGTATGTGACTAACATTCCCCCATTTTATCCATGTCAAAGAGACAAGAAATTTGCTTGTGCTCTCTTTTATCTTCTGTTAACTTTAGGCAGCTTTAAAATACAGTGCTGGATCCCTCAMGCGTACTGAACTGTGCTCTTCACTCCTGGAGATTTGCTTGAAGAAAACTTCTCCTGGATAGATCCTTTCAGACCTTTTGTGGGCTATGAATTTTACCTTAAATGCTTTGGGTATTAATGCAGACTCTTACTACTTACATATTCAGACACTGAATTTGGCAAGTTGCTATCAAGTACAGGTCCAACCTCTGGATCAGATAAATTAAATTCCAGCAAAACCTTTACAGAGTCTTGAAAGTCAGGCTTATCCTAGAAAATAAAGAAAATGAGATGACTGTTATGGACGTTTACTTTAATATCTTAGTGACTGAAGGAAGATTGAAGAAAAAAAAAAAAGGAAAAGATAAAAGAGAAAAAAAGAAACAAAAAAACCCCACAAAATGCTGAGACAAAGTATTTCCAGTAATGCTGCTGTCATCCTTACTATGTTAGGAAAGCATTCAAATGCCTGTAACCAATGACCAAGCATTCAGTGTGTAAGCCAAACCTTATAARTACCTACTAAAGTTTTTGTGCGTCTCATCATAAAAATGTCACATAGCCCAAACAATTCCAACACTGATTTATTTAAGAATGTCTCAGAAATGTCAGCCTGACCTTTTTGTGTGTTGTCAAAGTATAAGTAAGATGAACAGAAGCACTATAATCTTTTATGAAGTTAAAATTAGGAAACGTGGTACATATTCAAACACTATCATTAGTTTTAAATTTGACCACAATTATGAAACTGCTAATGTTTTAAATGTAGGTAGCTTATAATAATCATCTCTGTTCACTCTTCACATTGGTTATAATTTGGACAATTTCATACCTACAGCCTAATTCCACTGTTATTTTACAGTGTATTCTTTATCCCAAACCTAATTTGAGAGTTTTTTTCATTCATGGTTTTCCAACATGGATTCTCACCAATATGCCTTTCAGCCCCCTTGCTCCTGCTGAGGACTGAATGCACCTAAACTATTAAATATTATGGCTATAGGATTCACCTAAATGTTCTGTGCTCTTCCTGAAGACAAATACACAGCAGGGACAAAAGTAAATATCTTTACACATAAATAAATATTGTACAACTATATACAAATATATAAAACCTAAATAGTAAAGGAATTGCATGTAATTCTAGATACAGAATTTTCATCTAGTTAATAATTACTACAATATATTAAAGGCCTATTACAGTATCAACAYGAGAAAAACATAGCCACTTCAAATGATTTACTTGCCAACATGTAGAAGTTATGTTTAATACAATCTGACCCTTTGATGGTAATATTTTTTTTCATTTTCCTCTCATGGCTCTCTGTGAACAAGCTTCGAGATATTTGTCTTTGCGAGTCGAGAGTAATCCAATACTGTAGACCTGTAAATTAAATTAGGTCAGGATTATGACCAAGGGTATCTCCACACTTTTTTTTTTTTTTTTTTTTGACAATATTACAAATGAACTTTGAATACTGAATTCCAGAAAGAATTACAATCCATTTTTTGAGAAGTAAAATACTGTGAGCATATCAGTTATATATGAAAACCTCCTACAGCTTGGTACTTTTCTACTTACCCGATTCAAATGGATCTTCCTTAGATTTTAGTCTGGCTTTAAAACAAATTGTGGCATTGATGCATATGGTTTTTCTTTTATTTATCTGACAGTTTTGCTGTTGAATATTGATACTTTTGGGTGTAAATTGCATTGAAGCATTTACTTCAGCCACATCACGAGACCTTAACAAAAAGCAAAAAAGAATTCCATGAAAATAACAGCAGCCACTTTTGTAATTTTTAAAAACTGAACTTATGTTCAGTTATAACTGAACTTATACTAGACATTGAAATAAACATATCTGACAGTGCAGACAGGCAATTAATGACACAGTCTATACATAATACCAGTAAATATATATAAAAATAAAATGGTCACAGAGTTTCTCTCCAGTGCTGTACTTTTTACATAATGGATACCAGATGAAAGGAAAGATCTTGAAAAGAAGTGTTTAAGCAATTATAGGGGCAGTTGTTTTCCCAAAAGCATTTTGACACTTCAGAAAGCTCCATTTTAGACCCATTCTCCATAGGAGCTACCAAGGAAGATGTTACTACCATGGAGGACAGCCTGTGGCTCTTAGGTGATGGGCAGAAAAACAAGCTGAGATTCTCTAGCAGTGGTTAAATCYGCAGAAAAGCAGCTGGCTGCCCTGGGAGCTGTGGCAGTAGTAGGCAGGTCCCAACCCAACTGTCCTCTGAAACGGCTTGAGCAGTTCTTGCTCTTGCTCTTATCATCTCCTTATCTTAAAGGGTTGAACGTTTTGATGCTGCTGCATGGTGACCAGACAGAGGATTGGGTCAAAGTTAAAAATTTACTTTTGAAAATAACGGGTGAAGGGGAGGGAGTGATCTTTGCTCTGCCTCCATCGGTTCCCTGTCCCAGCTCCCTGCTTGGCCGCACAAGCATTTGGAAAGAGTGCAGGGAATGGGGGGGATTGCTTAGCCGGCACTGTCCCCGGCAGGTGAGAACACCAGGCTCTCTTGTGTTCCTGTATTCACAGCAAATAGGAAGCGGTAGGCAGCAACTTGAATCTTCAGTAATGAATTTAAGCAAAAAGCCTTTTTACCTCCCACTAACCATGGCCAGCTACAGCGCAGCGACTTGCCAAGCTACACTGACTTCATTCTGATGCCTTTAAGCACCTTAGACACTAAATATCACAAAGAAACAGTGAGATTGTCACTTTCTCCCCAGCCACTAAAAATATTGTTTAGAGAGTTCAGAACTTCAGGAAAAAACATCCCAAGCATTTATTACTTTTGATGCCTCCAACATATAAACTGCCAAATTTAAAATGCTGAAGGGGCAATAAATTATATTAACGTAAAAGAGCAAAAGCTGCTGTTAGTATTACATATCGCTGGCAAAGTTGCAAGAAAAATGATTTTTACGTGTCTCAAGACTTACTACAGAACAGATATCCACTGAACCAAGCAGTAACAACCTTGCAGAAAATATCAATTTTCCCCCTGGGAAGGTTCTTGAAGGTTTTATTGCAAATAGTTTCTTACTATTCTAGAACCGATCAGTTATAGAGAATTTTCAGTTCTTAAAAATAAACTAATAATCTACCTCATCATGATTTTAGGGGGAAAAAAAAAAAAAAAAAGTTTGAGGGTAGAAACACAACTGAGGGTAGAAACTTTGAACCATGAAATTCCTAATATYTTTTGAAGATATTAAGATTCAAGGCGCATTTTCTTTCTGTGAGGACTGTGGGTCATAACTCTTAAAAGTCTGGAGTCAGAAACATTGAGTTTCCTTCCAAAATATCTCAGAGCCTTTGAACCTGCTCTTACAGAGACTTTGATGCATTTTTCTCTGTACTGAGAGCTGTCCTACTAATTTTGTGGAAATGAAGTCCGGAAAGGGCAAAACGTTTGGGAATAGCAAACTATTCCCAAACTAAATACTAAAACTAAATAAAACCCAATCAACTAAAAGAGTGAAGGACAAAGGGAGCGTAACACAGGGCAACAGGATGTATTTAAAAAGAATTAATACTTTGTGTGACACTTCTCATATGTTAGGCTGCAAGAGCTAGAAGTCCAGGGTAATTGCACAATAGCAAAAGCAATCAGCTGGCTTAGCAATTGCTTTGCTTTACTTACTCGGGATAAAGCTGTGAAATAGCCTTAGTTCTGACTTAGGAAAGACAGATTCCACATTTTCATGTTCATTTACCCTTCTGGTGTTTTTTTCCTTCTCTCTTTAATAACACATTGCTCAATTAACCATCTAAATCATGTGTTTTTGTAAAGAGAAGATAATCTGCTGTTCACCAGAATTAATTCACCAGTTCAATATTTTCTAGTTTCTCAGGAGGGAGTCAAAATAAAATTTTTCTTAGTAAGCCCTTTACATTTGAACCAGCCACYGGTATTGCTAAAAAGATAAGAAGCAATATAATTTAATAAAGAGGACTTTTTAAAAAATATACTCTGTGCCACAGGTGGAGTAAGTWTCTGTTCTGAAGCCTGTCTAGGAGACGCTCTTCATACCTGGCTAACRTTTCTAAACATTGATGTAATTGTCATTATTATTCATGAAATTCTATMTCCAAGTAGAAATTTAAATATTATGAACAAGAACCTGTGTTAACGGATGAAATCTGGTATCATTAATAGGTATCATACAGTAAATTACTATTTTCTACCCTGGCAGATGATGTTAGTATCCATACCAGAAGAGGGCAGCACCACCAAGGCCTCCGATAGTGACATCAATCAGCCCGTCATCATTTAAATCCATTTCTCCATGCACAGACTGGCCAAAAAATTTCACTTTTTCCCCATCTCCACCTGATGCAATACGCTGTGGAAAGCAATAACAGGTTTATGCAGTGTACATTGGTGAATATTATAAATACCTTCAAAATAAATTTGTTTGCACTTACAGGGCTTTTAAAATCTTTAAATAYGTTTTCATTAGGGCGCTACTGAAAGGGTTACCAGGGTGATGAACACATTATAAATTTTCAGAATTATAAAATACCTTCTTTTCTGGCTGAATATTTTAGAAGGTTTCTAGCAAAACCAGGGAAATCTATTTTATAACAATATTAGAGTCAAATTTGGTTAAATGAGACTGAGTTTAAAAGAACAGAGCATTTTCAAAAATAAGCTGTCCTGATAGCTGAAGCAGTTTGATCCTGTGTTGAAAAGACACAGGAAAATGAGGATTGTGCTACATACTTATATGACCTGCCAATCCTTAAAGTTTTATTCCATACCTGAGTGTATTTTTTACTGATTGTGCTGCCATTCCCATGATAAATATAAACAGCTCCGCGATGGTCATCCTCCAAGGGTGATCCTATAACAATGTCATTATATCCATCAAGGTTGAGATCCTTTACTGCAGCGATGGCAGTGCCAAAGCGGGCACCACAAGGCTCATTCTTGAGGACTTTGCAGGTGTCATGTTTTAACGGTGAGCAGCACGTTTGCTTTACAGGTTCGAGACTCATCTGGTATTCAAACTTAGTCTGTGAAAGAATAAATATAAAACTTGTGGATTTCCATCAACATTTTGGCAATGAAGACRTTTAAGAGCTCTAGTACAGAAGACAAGCTGATGAATTAAATGAAAGATTACATCCCRTTCATAATGACAGTGTGCTGGAAAAACTCTAATTCTGGAACTATAATTCAAATGTTCTCTTTGAAAAGCTGATGGGAAAGACTCTTCCTCCCTCTCCCTTTCCCTTCCCTTTCTCTCTCCCCATCTTCTTCTTGCTCCCTCACTCTTGCCCTCTCCCCACTCTCTTCCTCTGTATTTAGATGCTTACACACATTTCTTGAAGTTGCAGGTTCACAGGAAAACATGGTATCAAAAGAATATTTGGATGATACTATAATTAAAACACTTAATTTTTAGGATACTGTACAGATTTTTTCCAAAGACAGTCTCTTAGTCTGGAAAGTAAGCCAAGTTTATGATGGATCACAGATGGCAGTACTGCAGTTCCAGAACAAAAGGCAGCATTGCTCTCACAGAGGCTGAATTCAGTCCTCAGCGCGTGCACAGACTCAGGCAAACACTCTCAGCACATACACATCCTGTGTGCTAACATATGAATTCTTCCGGCTAAATGTCCAATGTGTGTGTGAATTCTAGATCAATGCCCCAAATACAGTATGTTATGTATCCCGTCTTTCCAAGAAACACATTGTCCCCATGGGTTACATGTTAAAAACGAGCAGCAGGAAGAGGTTACTTCATCTCCTTTGTTTGGAGAGGGATAAAAGGAATCACAGGGAAAACAAATTTCAACTCCTTGCAATTACTAGAGGACATGGAATTCTGGTTTTCTTGCCAACCATATTCACCAGCAAGTTGTTGTTAGCAACATGCACGTACAAACTGGAAGAGTTCCTTGTCAAACAGCTCCAGTCCCGTCAGGCCTTTTTCCTGTACGTAGCATTTTTGAGACCACAGCTGCTTGAACCTACTTTAGTAGCCCTTATTAGCAACACACCTTAGTACTAGATTAAAATAAGAAACAAAGAAGAAAGAAAAAGCACTCGTAGACATTGAGATGGAGGAATTATCTATCCAGGCTCTAAAGCAGAAGTGATGTACTGAATGCCCCAATTCCCTTCAGACACTGTAGCAGAAAAGAGACTTCATATTAAAAAGAATAGTACTTTATTACACTGATTTATGGATATATACAGGGAATATATAGGAGGAAGCTAAGTGCAGCTATTACTTACAGATACTATTCTGACACAACTGAGTCTTCAAGAGCCCTCTAATATGTGAGAGCAAATTGAAAACAAGAATAGAAATTAACACTATAAATTTGCATTTATGTCCCTTTGCAGATTGCAAAATATACTGCTTGTCTACCACATATACTATTTGGGAAAAATACAGATGGGAAAACAAGAGTTTGARAAGAAAATTTCTAAAAATAACACTGTATTATACTTTTGCAATTGCCAGAGTTATGTTTCTTTGTTTTCAACAGATCACCTCCCCCAGCTCTAATTATCACATTTATTTAAAACAAGGCCATAAGGATAGACGATAATAAGGAGCACGTTCTGTTCCTGGTCAGTAAATGTCGTGCTTACCTTGTTCAGAGCATACACATACACTTTTCCTTGCTCCTCTTTTTCTGTTCCCATATACATAGGAGCTCCAACAAGAAGAAGGTCTGTAAATGAGTCCCTGTTGATGTCTATTGTGGTAATAACACCCCCAAAATATGATCCAATCTGCAGGAAGATGTAAGGTATAAATCAGAGACAGCACCATCACAGAAGATTTCCTATTCGGGGATCTGTTTTACAGTTGTTTGCAACAATGTCAAATTTTAGTCATGAAGGCAGAAATCCATAAGAAAATCATGCTTATCACACCCATTTCCCACCCATGATATATCCTTTCCATTCAAGGGACAGACAAAGTTAGTAGCCCAGAGATGGCTATAATCACTTTGATATCAGCAAAGGTTTACCCCACACAGAAAATTTCCAAGGAACTCTAACTGCTCTAAGCCAATTTTCCATTTACCATTACATACTAGTTCAAAGACTCTACCTAACTTTTGTTTCTGATCTTGCTTACGACAAAAGTTCATTTCCTTTCCTGGTACAGAGTTCTCATTTAAAACCATTCCCTCCCACTTCTCATGCCAAATTTCTCTTACGTGTGAAGCATAAATACATACTTACTTGTTCTCCATTTAACCTTTGAAGAACTTGCACCTCTCTTCCTTCCATTTTATAAATGATAACTTGGCCAGTGTGATTGTATCGAGGTTGCCCTGCTATGTACAGGACACCTGCAGGTGTCGATGCCGAGTTCACAGTATATCCTGGGACACACAAAAGGGTTCAGGAGGCAGTGCACACAGCACACATCAGGAAAAGTCACTGTGATTCAGAGCTTTTTTAAGGCTTGATTCTACAATTAGACATTTAGCCTTATTCTAGATAATGTTATTAAAGTTAAATAAAAGGGCTGGATCTGTGGATTTGCCTGCAGTCTCACAGAGTCATGAGCACCACTGAGTCATTAAACCTGCTGACAGGCTGGTATGTCCTAAATTCAGCAGAGTTTTTGACACTGTTCACTTTGCTATTCTTACATATTGTAGGATGTTGAGAGTACTGGTGAGCAGCAGACTGAGAAGCTGCTTTCAAAGAACAGTTGTCACTGGCTCGATGACAAACCAACAGAGCCTTCCAAGCATGTTTCTGGGGCATTTCAAATCCCTTCTACTTAATATAGTCACTAACTACTGCATAATGGATGACTTAGAAAATTTACATATGCAACAAAACTGATATGGGGAAACAGAATCATGAAGGGTATGAGGCCCCCTCTAGAGAGGGGGTAAGGCTGCTTAGTTGCTTTTAGTATCTTTATATTATCACTACTTTATACATCTTTTAGCCTTGTAAAGGCTGAGCACAGCACTCTGAAAATACATAAAACACAGCTAAAGAGTGGTAATCTGTTATTCATGTTCATTGAATGAAAGAGAAAGAACTTAACTTTCAGTAAAGAAGACTGACGGAATACTATATGAACACTTTCTAGCACTGAAAGCAGAGAAAATCTTGAGAAGAATACTAGGGAAGTCTGCCTCCTTGAATAGATTAGACATCACTACTGAGGACAGACTCTTTAAATTTAGGACTGTATGTTTTTGTACTAGACTTTTGATTGCAGAAGCAATGTGKTTTTTTTCTTCTAAACAGCAAAATATTATACAGATTACCCATCCACACACTATACATTTTCCAAGACTCCTAAAAAATATGATAATATTTTGTAAGAGCATCTTTGTTAAAGAGATTGAGAAAGGACTTGTTGAATTTCTTGAGAAATGTCATAAGATACATATTTCTCTTACCTAGATAGGCTGCAAGGGGTTCATTTTTTTCTGAGCGTCTGTCACGGAAAGTGCTATTAGTTGGCATTGAAATACTACTGCCCTTCACCATGAGCACTGTGCCATTCCAGTCATACGCTCCAACAGCTCCAAGCATGACCCAGTCCTTTTAATAARGAAAACCAAAACATCTCATTCTTTACATGACTCATCTCTAGATCTGTGTTAGTCATGATGCTCATGTTCGGCTAATCCTTCCTATAGAGGTACAAGATTTAACCCTGCTTTTCTTACTACTGTATAATCTCCCTCAGTCATGATATATCTCCCCCTCTTTATTAAAAATAAACCCAACTAAAAAAGCATGAGTCAATCTGGAAAACAACACAGTGAAATATGACTCCTATAACTTCAGACATTTTAGATAAATTAGAAGACGAAGAGGAAGTAGCAAAGTTCATTAGTTCATTAGAATATTAAACACGAGTCAGTTTGCCTCAGATTGCCCAGKACTTTGCTCAGTTCAGCTACTCCCCTATCATGTTCTTTTCCTACTGTCACTACTTTTTATTATCTTTTAATATCCTCTTTAGAATTTCCATTTCATCTGTGTATATTGATCAGATAATCATAACCGGTACTTTCTCTTTTTCAAAAAAAAAAAAAAAAACAAACCAAAACAAACAAACAAATCTCACAGTGTATCAATTTCTATCATTAAAATTCCCAAGGGTTTTTGTATCCTAGTTTAACAGTTATTTACCTCTTGAGAACTGAGGTATTCAGTATATTAATGAAACTAAGAATATGTTGTTACTAATCTCACAGTAATTTTCATTACATAAACTATCCATTAAATGCATCTTCTGTTTAAATTTCAATACAATAACTACATAGTTATATTTACATTAAGTAGCTACATAGCTATTAATATTTTATAGAATAAGTTACTGATGACAAAATGCTAACCGAACATAAAATTTAAAATTGACATGAACAAGTTATTTATTCTCCTATGAACTATTGTTTRTAATTATTCTTTATTTACATTTTATAAAGCTTAAGTAAATTATAGGAAAATCTAAAACTTCTRACAACAAACAAGTAACAGAATTGTATGAAGAATTCTGAAATACTCATACCTAATTCATGCCATTATCAATAAAAATCTACATTGAAAAAGTATTGTAATCGTTAAACAGCTTGCTTACCTGAGAATAATGAGCACTGAAACCAGCCTGAGACATTTCCAGTTCAAATGAGGCTGCTTGCTGGTCTGTTGTTGCTATTAAACACAAATATTTGTTTTAATATAAATAAATACCAATTTGAAAAAAAAAATCTACCTAATATAATGAAAATGTTGACATGGAGAACAAAATTAAACAGAGTATTCGAAGAGAGTAGCTTGATGTGAAATTTTACAATAAATACAGAAAGTGCATTGTGTATTAAATGCTACCACCAAGTATGAGAAGCCATTTCCATTTTAAGGCCATGTATTACAACTTGTCCAACAAATATTTCTGGACTAAAATTGACCAGATTTGACCTCAGACTGATGGTAAATATGTTTGGAATGTTTCATTAATATGGCCAAGCCATTTTCCACTGGAGCTAAGGGAACAATTAAACATCATCCATGTAACACTAGCCTTGCATTCATGTAAGTAAAAATTTGTAGGCAGCTGGTTAAATTTAAATTAAAGAACATTTGATGTTTGGATTGTATCAGCCGCTGTGAAAAACAAGGTAGGAAAATTTCAGCTGTCCAAGAGTCATAAGCTTCAGGGAGGGGCTTGGAAACTATAATCCTTCTCAGAAAGCTGCTGCACTTTCTGAGCAGCTCCATCTCAGACAGATGGAAACTTTCCAGTTTTTTAAATATCTTTGCATCAAAAAAACAAACAAACAAAAAAAAGGTAGTCAAATGATTTAGCCATACGGTCTTTTTTTTTTTTTCAGGTAGTCATATGCTCTAAAGGGACTCAATTTTTTATTTATTTTCTCTCAGGTACATAGGAAATATCTTCATGAAAGAGTTTTGTCTTTTCCTCTACTCAAAAGCAATAATAAATACCTGGAGCTAACTCTATAACGCATATTGATTCCTCCTTCCGAGCAACCTATGGAAGCAACAGGAAGCAGAGAGGAACTATGAAGTCTATTCTGGGGCTTATCCAGGCAGAATTCACCAACTGTTAGCAGTTGAATACTGAGGCAAACTTTCAACAGTGTGAAGGAACCTGACGCCTAGCAAGCCATGGGGGCATGAAGTTCAGACTAGTGAGACTATTAAAAAAAAAAAAAAAAAAAAAGTGTGAAATTTGACAACTGAACCACACAGGTTGTTTACTTGGATGTGGTATTTTGCCAATTGTGGGGATTTATGACTCGCCATCGGAGGCAGGCATGTTCTCAAACACAGAAAGTTTGACAGTTTGAAAGTTTGAAAGTTTGAGTCCATCAAATTTCATAAGACATAACTGCTTTACTAAGACTGAAAAAAAATAAGGATAAATATTTAATATAAGTATAAATTAAGGATAAAATTCCTTAGTTATGTATTTGCTTATAAGCAATATTTTTCAGTGACAGCATTAATCATTCCATAAAGGATGTTTTTTAATGATCTGAGAGAGACAGRATTCTTGTAAGTGCAGGCAGAGGACAATGCTGCTACTGTTAGTACGTGCAGATCTGACTCCTGCTTAGATAACAGCCCCCAGTCTAACTTTCCATTGAGTTTTAGCCTGCCAGGCATTTTACAAAGAATATTTTGTCAAAAACATTTGTGCCAGCCTCTATACTGGATAAAACATAAAGCTCTTGTTAAAACCAGAAGCCCATGCCATTAGACACAGAGACATATGAAACAGATTATGTGTAAAAATGCACTGGCTGTCAAGCATGGGTTTTTGTTGGATTTGATTTTTAAACTCTCTCTTCTTTCCTTTGTTGATTTTTTTAAAGGCCAAAACCGAAAAGTAAACAAGAAATCATAGGAGAAAAAAAAATCAATGTACTATTACATTAATGGGAGGCTATTCAGGTCGAAATTTTAAATGCATTCAGATACAGAATTCCAAGAATCAAGGTTCTTAGGATCTCTCTGTTACGAGCTGAGTAACTTAACTCAGCTATAAAATTAATTCATCTTTTCCAGATTGCACACATCCAATGGTCTGAGTTTGTTGTAAGAAAGCTGGGTGAGACAGAAATGATCCGTTTTTCTCCAGAATAACGTATCTCCTACTACTTTGGATGGGACAGGAAAGCATTGCTGAAGAATCAACAAAAATGGATTTAATCACCATCTTTTAGCTCAAGTCTGAGCAACATTGACTACAATTCAGCCTCCCTAAATTTTGACATAAAGCCAAGATCCCATATTTCAATTCCATTCTGATTTCCCATGCAGCCATTTCTGGGAATTCCATGGGAACAGTAGGAGGCATCATTTCTTGTCTTGTATCAGATATGATGCATAGAAACCTCAGTGTAAACGTCAAACTCCTAAAATAGAAAAGGGAAAGCCAAGGAGTGTGGTGAAAATACCTAGCTCCTCCTCTTTTTTTTCCCCTCTCTTTAATTTGAATGTATATTTTTTGTAATATCACCATGTTTATCTAAAATAAAATTAAAAAAGGCATCTATATCAAGTCATAGATAKCCTAATAGCTTATAAAAAGTTTGTTAAACAAAAACAGTAATACACAAAAAAAATGACATTTGCTGTAGCATCTTCTTCTGAAAAAAGGTGTGGTGGGAGGCGGGACAGTCTCTCTTAGCAGCATCTAACTGTTCTAGGGGGTTTAGTTGTAAGGTGAAACCAATGTCTGAGTGCAGATGGTGTGACCACGTCCTGAAGTTCAATCACCTCAGATTTTAWAATCATATCCTTAATTGTCCTGGACTAGTAAAGCAGTTGATTAAACTTTTATTATATATCCAGTATATTGAATAGTTATAACTAACATATTTTACTCATAAAAGACAATGAATCTTTTTACATTAATAATACAGAGCACAAACTGAAAATTTAGACTTTTTTGTCCCCTTCCACTTGAAATATTATTTCTAAGTTTCAACCAACTATTTCTTCCATAGAAAGTTAATTCTGCCCATTAAACAGCTACTTAAGGCGGCCTCTATTCAATGAACTTGAAAGTATTKAATGAGCTTAAATGGGCTAAACTGATCTTTAGAGAGATTAAATTCTCTTCAAATAAATTTGTTTTACAAGTGAGGAAACAAAATACTTCATGAAAGGAACTGTAAAAGAATATATACATACACTAAAAAAAAAATCTTTATTAATAGTCCACTAAAAATACTAATAACTGATCAAGCACATAAAAAACCTAAATATGTCTAAGAAGTATACCTACAGTTTAAAATCCTTTAATCTTTTATTTCTTTATTATTTCTTCATATTCAATCAATATTATCCTTTGTTCCAACTATAAATTGTAGTATTCCAGCTACTTGGAAAGCTGAGATGTTGAAAAGTAAGTTCCAACAGACGTTTTCCTTATATGACACTTATCCTCTCAGGGATAGCCAGGATAATTTGTAACTACTACATTTAGTCTTCTGTCACTGGTAGCATGCTTGAAGCAGAGTTGGACAATGTTGCYTAAGTTGGATGGCGAATGTAAGCAGACATTACAACACGGAGACTTTTTCCTGTTAAAATTTGGGCATCACAAAAATTTCTAAAGTAAAAACACCCTACTATCTTTACATATCATGTGCACGTTAACATATATTGAAGTATATTGCAATCAAAAGAAGAACTTAAAATGTAGACAGATGAATATACGATCACGGTGTAATCAGGATATGATCCTACAATGCTCTTTTACATAGGTAAAGGTAACMTTCTATTTAACCAGTGTAAAATGATGATTTTTACTACATCAGTCCTTTTTCTCCTCCTGGGCTACTGTCCACATCTAGTTTAACTCATCTAAATGTGTTTCACGACATTATCCATCTTTTTTTGATATTTATTCCTAAATATCTTTATGATCAACATGGTAAAAATATATGTATAATACATTTTATGCAGCACAATACCTTACAAAGGAATACTAGATTAGTTACTCAAGTATTTAGTCCAGTTGTAATGCAAGTGTGAATTAAAATGTAAAGAAATGTCCTACCTTCCAGTGCAAATATTCTCTCTCCCAGTGCTTCAACAATAGTTCCAAGAGCTAATTCATCTGAGACATTGAAGAAATGTTTTTCAGTGGGCTTACTGGCAATTGATTTTATTTCCTCCACAAATTTCTCTGTACTTAAATTTCCTCTACTATAGCTGCCAAGAATCTAAAAAGAAAGAAAAAATAGAGGATATATTTTATACTTGAAAGATAGGTTTGAGGCAAGCTGTCAGAGAATACTGGAAATTGTTCTTAACCTTAATTTGTTCTATTAACGTCTCCCTCAAATTTCTAGTCTAAATTCATTAAAAGTCATTCTTTGTTAGTGAGAACAGAACTGTAGGAGGTCTCGGCTCTTTTTTTGTGAGAATACCGACCATTACACCATACAGTTGCTTTGGTTGCTATGTCTGCTAACCTCAGCTGTCCTTTTATCCCCTTCCTTTATAAAATTCTAATGACTTGCTCACGTAGACCTTAGTTTGGRAAAAACAAAACAAAGCAAAACARAGAACAGATTATACAACTGTAGTGGCTTCTGCCCACTGCACTGTTTCACCAGTTCTCCTCATAATGCAGTATGCAGACAATTAATGACATGCCTAATTAGGCATAGGAGAGTTTTTCTTTGTTGCATGCAAATCTAGAGCCCTATAAATATATATAACAATACCACTTGCATTCACTGTTAATGACTCCATTGGGGTTAAAAGAYTTCAGATTTAGTTCCCAGCTTTCACACTGCTGTCATAAAAACTCAGCATGCCTTAGAAAAAAATTACTTTAATTCCCAGACTGAAGAATACTTAACTGAAATTCACAGGAAAAAAAAAATTGCTCTAAACACTTTTTGCTTTGTGAGAGGAGTCAAAAATTCCACGTGCTAGCATTCCTGGACACTGCAGCAATTGAAATTTAGGTCGAGATAAGAATTTTATTGGCAAAAAATATTGTGTTTCAGTAAGAAACTTTTATTTACTGACCTCTGAAGAAACCTACTGAAGAACTGTGAGCTACTGCAGTCACTTTAGCTTTATACTATTTTTTTCCTCTTTAATTTAAAGCTTACGTCTTTTTTCTGAAAATGTTCCAAAATACCTCTTTGTAGCTAGTAGTCTCAAGCAGCTGGTTACGATACTTCCAGAGGTTTAAGGTAAGAGATGAAAAGGACCCTTACACTGTTTTATTTGCTTTTAAATTAGAAATTATTTGCTTTGCATGTCAGAACAGGGAACATTGTAAGAGAGGTGTTCTTGTTAGAAAATTGAGAGATACAGAGAAAAAATCCAATATAGTATAAGAATCAACCAGAAAAATAACAACAAAAAGATGATTCTTGAATACAATACAGAAACAGCAGAGTGTTCACACAGAACCTTAATCCTTAATATCTCCATATCTATGAGTTAAAATTCATGCTCCTCCTCCCATTGAGCTACTACGTTTGCTCAACATGAAAACAACCTTGGAATCTGAGCACATAGAACAGCCACGAATAAAACTATTATTATTAAAAAAAAAAATAGTGGGTAATGTCTCTTCAACAAATGCTCATAAWATTTAAACCAATCACTCTGTTTACTCTTGTGGTTAACAAAGATTTTATAGGCCCCTCAATCTGTCTTTTTCTTCACACACACACCCCACCCTGTCACCATCATAAAGACAGATAGCTTTTTAGGTGCCATAAAATCAGAAAGCAAATCTTTAATTTTTTAAGCTTTTTTATCCTTTCATGTTACCTCTCAAATGATTATACTTCTATAAAGATTCCTTAAAAGGCTTTTTTTTTTTTAAAGCAGACATTACATTTGCAGCATAAAGCACACTTTTAAGCTTCATATTTTTCACATTACTTTTCACTTACAGCAATAGCAAATCTCTGAATGTTTTCCTCTTCACAACTATCAATCACGTCTTTTAACCTGTAGTTGTCATGCGACTCCCCGTCGGTCACAATAACCATTACTTTTTGTACTCCTCTTCGCGCTCCGCGAGCCTCAGTAAAAGCCTCTTTCCTATTAAAAGGTTTGAAGAAGGTCAAAGCCAGCGTTTAGCACACACATAATTTTTGCAGACTCAATCATACCCTAAAACACTCAATATAAATTCAGGAAGCTGGAAAAGGAAATGAATATTACCCATGAACAAATGCAAACAACAGCAACTGAAATTTTTATTACAGTTTGCACCCGAAGAGGTTCACAAGTATTCATTCATTACTTATACATATATTACTGATGGCATAAAACAATGCTGGATGTCRAAGAACTCTTCTCCGACTCAGATAAATTTTTGGCACTGTAAAAAAAACACTCAATTTTCCTTCCCTCAAATCCATACACAAAGAAAGAGAAACTATTTCCACCCTATAGCAGCMTTTTAAGCGGTCAGGTTATTTAGATCAGCTCTGACACTGTCCACAGTGATAAAAGATCTACCTTTGACAGAGGCTAAAAGTGGATGARTAGCACAAGTGCAAGAACAGAGGAAGCTTTCAATCACTCCTCTCCATACAAGTCTTCAATCGTCTGTGGTGCTCAGAGACTTTGAGTCACATGTGGGTTTCTATGTATTTAGCAATTCTCAGTTGTCCCTGCTTTTATGAACTTGCCCAGAGTCTTCCTGAAGCCTCTAGTTGTATCTAAATTAAATGGCTRCTAAATACGTTGGAACTTGATTAAACAGTAATATCAACAAAACTTGGGTCAGATAATTAGAATAGTTCTTCAAATAATGCTGCACATTTAAAATATATATTTTTTGGGAAACGGAAGAGGTATTCTTTTCTGGAATAAAGTCATCCCRTTACACCAGACATTAGAAAGAGAAAAGAAGAAAAGTAAAAAATAAAGATATGAAATCTATAACAATGCAGAACATTGCTGTATTGATGCACAGCAGTGAGTTGTTCCATTTTTAGATATYTTTTGTTAATACAAAGACTATGAATATTTTAAATGACTATGGAAGCGTATTTGTTGAAATGGAAAATAAACAGCGCAATTTTTCTTTGCCCATTTCAGCAAATGGTAGAAACTAGTGATTTCAGTGAGTGCAGAATGAGGTCAATATTTTACGGTGCCTAGTGTCACTTTCTTGTTTCATAATTGTACGCTGCTTCCTCATCTTTCACACAGTCCACAAGCAAGTTTGATTAGCTAGATGTGGAACAGATATCACTCATCTGGGAGTTTGATTTGGCATTTATTGTCTATTTTGYTTATGAAAGAAGCATTCTTATGTAATACTGTTGATAACAATRGCTTTTTAATTTCTCAATACTCTAGAAGCTTTATGGATTTGACATACAGTATTTCTAGACTTGCTGAGAAAAATGTCTCAAACGCTACAGTAATCTTAGCTTCAAAAGGAGGATAAATTAGCACTAATAAGTTTTCATGTTTCCTATACAATTCTCCTCTGAAAGACATAATTTCCTCTCTGCCTTTACACACAAACACATACAACTCCTACCTGCTCTGTGTGCACTTTTCTTAGGACTGCAAACATGATCTGGGTCTTTCTCTTCCCCTATTTCATCCATTCAAGAGACAGCTGCCTTTTTGATGTGCTGTGCACAGCTGCTGTCTTTACTGGCATATATCTAAAGTGCGAGGCTAATATACTACTGTCTTTCTAAAGCCTGTTTGCTTAGCTAAATGAAAGTCAGACGCCAGTCACACCTTATTTTCAGTTTATAAAAATCCAAAAAATCCAAATTATCACCATATCTATTTATATTTGTTCTTTTTTTATTCAGGATTTCCTAATATTTTATGAGCATACCTTGCTGTATCAATTCCAAGGGCTGTCATAGTCTGTGTACCACCTCTCTGGACTATTCTTGTCGCTGCAGCCATCACGTCTTCTGTTGTCGAGTACGTATTAAGGAAAAATTCATGGACTACAGTTTGTCCATACTGAACAATTCCAACCTGAAACAGAGAGTTCATGTTAAAAATCATTCACCTTTAAGGAAAAAGTCTATTCATTGCCAGCCTCTTTCAGAAAGAAAAATGTCTTTCTATATATACATAAAGCCATACTTACTAGTATCTATATGTAAAGCTATATTGACTAAGACAATTCAATCTCATTTTTGAAGTCCCTAAATTCTTTTTAATAAAAATAGGAACAAAGGAAGAAGTAGACTTAACTGCTTATTGTTCCTGACTTGCAGTCACCTGACATGCAACTCTGCTCTCCTCTAGGCCATGGCAAATCAATGCCCTAGCCATCAATTTCAAGTTTTTAAACAGTTTTCAATATAGCATACAAGGCCATGTTTTACTCACACTCCTTTTTCTTTCCAAATACAGTACTCCTACATCCAACAGGGTTTTTATCCTAAACTTAGCCAAGCACTGCAACGAGAAATCTAGGTCCTCCTCCCAGCAGGAGGTATGCCAAGATAATAAGCCCAACAAGCACTTGAATAAAATGATGGCTCCTGGAATGGAGCAATGAGACTAAAACTCATGATGACCCCAACAAGACAAGTCTTTGTGTGAAAGAACAACACAGGGGACTGGAACCAAACCACAAGAGCCTGAGGGAACCTACTGCAGCTATGAAATGTGAACTGAAAGATAAGCAATATTCTTAAATACTAATTAATTTCTCTCATTCATCTCAGTCTGTTTTAATACTCTGGCAGGTTCTTGACAGCTTTTACCGGGAAGATTCCACACAATGTTCCATTAGCATATTTCAATTTTATGTTATACTTGACAATTTATAGGTGTTATTTAGGATAATGTAGTATTATGTGACATATTTATGTCTCATTCATCTATTATTAAAAGTTCTCTAGCATTTAGGTATTAAAGATCAATAAGACCTGTGATGTTTATGCAGTCATTTTATTTTAGAGGTGGCTTAGGGCATACTTGGCAATTGCTTTATAGGTTTTTTTTGAGCTGCTTTCATAGCATCTCAGTTTGTACTCAATATTTGTTGGCGTTCATTGCTTGCTTTTAAACTAAAAGCTGACTTGTAATAAAAGCTTTAGAGTTGGATAAATATCTGATACTGAACAATGTTATCAAGCTTATTATAAAAACTTGTTATAAAAACTTGTTATGAGATTGTGGATATGTTTATAGCAGTACGTAATAGYAAAATCTATCCACTTGATTCTTATATCCTTTCAAAAATATAATCAAAACTGAAAGGACATATGTAAGTCCTAACTTACAACACATTGCATCCTTTTAAAATATTTTAGCTCTCAGAAACATGCTCTCTTCACCTATAACTGAGAACGCCCAGAGGTTGTTGTGTTCCTGTGGAGAGCAGCGTATGAATTCTGCACAGTCTGCATTTCTTGCTGGGTTTGCACCAAAAGACTGGGGCGCACACAGTGTCATTGCTCCCAGGAGTGATTCTGTCTGTATYGAAAGATAAAATTTTCAACCCTTTGCCTCCAAAGCACCTATTTTGTGGCACATATCTAAAGTGCGAGAAACTCCGAGCAAACTTGCTGCAAACATTTATGTTCTCTAGATTAAGTCCATGCCAGAGTTTTCTCTCCTCTTCTACCTCATGCAGTAGCAGTTAGCAAGACCGTGCTTATCCCTTACACACACACACACACACATACATCATTTAAAAATATCCCCATTAATTGATGATAAATGACAGGTTTTCATCGTGCTTGCTCTACAGGAAGAGTGCCTGATGTGTTCTAGGAACATGCACAAGTGTAGCCAGACACTGGTGTGCACCTGCAAACCACATGTGGAATCACAGACTCCCAATCTGCAACTTCGAGGATTTATTGGTACCAAGGATCGACTTTTAACTGCTGCCAGGACCACAGCAGAAAGTAACTGYCAGCTTCACGATACACGGAACCCATAGAGATTTCATCTTTTTCCTAAAAGAAGGTTTAGAGTCTGAGACACTGAGTCATATCACTTCCTATTTGAAAGGAAATGCTGTCCATGATYCCAGCAAGTAAGCATTTTGAGCATTTCCTTCTCAGGAAGTGAGTAGGAAGAACATCTGAATCTGGAAACGCAGTGTGCTGCAGAGCTTGAAAATCAGGAAGGAAGCGGGTGGGGGGCTGTGGCTATCTCATGGGATACAATTGTTCTGAGGACCCTTTACTAGGGCTAAGTCTGAAAGCAGAGATCACCACGTTCTGCATATTTCAGGGCATGAAAAAAGAGTCATTCCTTAGAATGGATAGTGTAACATTCCCTGGAAATGGCAAAATGTGACTAGTTACCCAGTCTGCTGAAAGACCCCCAGTCTGCTGAAAGATGACAGAATGAGGTCCACCTTTTAAACTTAAGGTCCACTTTTAAGAATTATATTCTGATAGTTAGCATTTGACTATATTCTAATGATATTATATTCAAGAATATTTAATATCATATTCAAATATATATAATCCTGATTAATACTATATACTGTATTATCTAATAGCAAAGGGCTATGGGATTTCTGCAGCCTTTTAGTATAACAAAAAGCTCTAAGTGACACAGAGACAAATATTCCCTAATGGGACAGTAAGCTTGTTCAAGCTCCATTATGGCATGACACTAAAACTGCTAAGTACAAGCATTGCTTATCTGGAGTGACTCGGTGTAACTTAAACCTAGAAAACCTTCTKTATTACACAGAAGGACATAAGTTTATTCTGCTCCAGGAAGCCTAATATTTTTCCCAGCATTACTAGCCACAATCTAATGATTTTCTATTCCTAAGTTTATGTTCCCTTCCCTAACATTTCATGGATTTTATATTACACAAGGGAATAATTTTTAATTATCTCAAATTCCTGTGTGTGAAAAAAGTGTTGTAGGAGAGAACAGGCAAGTGAAAGACTGTTCTACTTTGAGGAAAAAAAAAACATTTTTGAGGTCAATTATTCTTCTATTATTTCTTTCTATTAGTGAGCACAGCCCTTATTTGGAAAACATATTCTGGCTTTCCCAATAAATTATAAAACAATTCTATTTGTTCAAAGAGGAAAAAATAGAAAAAAAGAAAGAGGGAAAACATTTAGTATCAAGCAACATCACTAAATACTCTCAGTGGAGAAGGAGAAATCTTTTTGTCTGCAGATCACTGAAATCATAGTGAAGGTAAAAGAAAACCAGAGAATCCTTGTAAAACACTGAGAGACTACATATTAGATGACATGGAGATCTTGATAAAAAATTCTTAATCAAAGCAAAAAGTTGAATTAATTTAGTTACATTGTTTGGTCTATGATGGTCCCAGAAACTTAGACAGAAATTACCTTTAAACCTTTCTAAAAAAAACTTTCTTCACCCTGTATTCCCTTCTCTCCTAACTTAGCCTTTGCTCATGGAAGGGGTAAACAAGAAYGGAGGAAAAAAAAAATCCCTAGCCTCTAATCAAAACATTACTTTGAACAAGTCACACCCAAGATGCCAGAGAGTTATCCTGTAATCACCTGATTCCTTTTCCTTGCAAGAAAACACAATCTGTAGCCAGTGGAAGTCCACTTAATTCCAATATGCTCAAAAATACCCATGGTAAAAATCAATTCTAACAGGCAGAAAGTAAACAACTACTTTATTTCTACACCTCAGCATTCCCAGAGGAGAGGAGACAAGCCTGCTCTGTCTCTGTCTCTTCTTGTCCCCCCACTCAGTAGTCTCTAAATATGATCTGTGAGAAAGCAGATGATGTGGACGGAGAAGACGGTATAAACTTTTTCTCACTGCTTTTGGCTATGGCAAGATTCTGAAACATGGTGTAAAGAGAAAGGCCACAGTGTAGGAGTCTGGGGAGCAGGAAGGTAAGAAGTCCCCAAAAAATTCCATCTAGCTCTTGCCTTTTTCAGTCATTTTCTGCCCTTTGCCATTCTGACCTACATCTCAAGAGTTTCTTCTTTAGCAATCAGTTGGTAAAGACCAGCATGTGCTTGAGTGAGTGAATAAGCATGTGTTTGAGGAAAGGGGTACTTTTCCCAAATCATGGAAAGTGGGATTCTGTAGGTGTAGATGTTTGGAGGCTGCAGCGCAGATCATCAAGTGACCCTTTGGTATGTGAGTTGCACAGACAAGGCTGGATTCCAAAAATAAAAATGAGAGGTGTGGCAACGTAAAAATCTGAGAATTGCAGGGTGAGGAAGAAGGGTGAATGTGCAGGAGAACTGACTGCCCTGTGCACAACTCAGAAAAAGCCCTTTGGGCAGAAGGCTGTGATGATTTCCATGCAACCATTGCCCTGGGCTGGAAAGTTCAGTTTGAAATATTTTCCCAAGATGCCACATGTTTGAGTAACCACCAATTTTATGGATGAAGAGAAATCCTTCTTTTCTGTTAAATTTGACAAAATGCTTTTCCCTCTTCCTCAAAATATATGGAAGAATAGTATGTTTAGAATAACAGGACCCAATCATCAATCTGAAAGTCTATAAGCAAGCAGATAATTTTATAAGGTCAATATAGAGTACAGCCAACAGGAGAACTGGGTAGTAACTCCCAAATCTCTTAACTTTGAAGATGAAGGAGACACTCTCTGTGGATTAAGGCATCCTTGACATCCACTCACGTTCTCCTTTGGGAGGCAGTCTAAAGAGATTTTGATGTGACCTGGAAATTTGTAGTGAACCTGAAGCTGACACTGCACTAAGTAGTGGCCCATGGCATGTGAAATATCATATATGCCCCCAGAAAACCAAAAATTCTGGGAGGGAGGAAAGGGAAGAACGAAAAGAAAGCCTAGTTTCTTCCTATACTGATAGTAGGATTTTCTGTGTTAAAATGGATTCACATCTGTTATCCCTTTCCTTGCTCACATTGCTATTTTCATACTCTGCTCAACAGACTGTGAAATCTAAGTCAGATCCTCATCTGGGATAATTGGTTGTAGCTCCATTACTTCTGATGAAACTGTGCTGATTTATAGCAGCTGGGAATTTGGCCTGCTCCATTTATTATATAAATGCAGCTTCTGCCATTAATAAAAAAGACATGCTGCTTTGCAGACACTTCACTCATTAATTATGATTTCAAATGTTTAAAAGCTATCCATGCAGTACTCCATGATACAAAATTTTGAGCATTGCGTCACAGATCTTGCAACCCAAGAGAATTTGAACCTTGCCTGTGGGCCCCAGAGGAGCAGTAGAGACCTTTCTGCTATGAAGAACAGAGGTAAGAAGTGGTTGTGGAAAGGATGGAAATGGGAAAGGGTAATGTTCAAACTGCCTCACTTAACTTTTGCCTGTAGGTTAGAAACTCAGTTTCTCCAAACAGCCTGAACAGCTGGAGAGAGAAAACCTCTTAAGCAAGTTACTTTGGACATGGACTTGGTTGAAATTCTAGCTATTTTGTTTCAGTACCCCACTGCCATAAGCTCTATTAACCACAGATGTTGCTCTCATCCAATTTCCTGTAAATCCTATGTTTTTCCTGAAAGATAAACACAAATAAGATATGCATCATTTTACCTGTGTTTGCTGGGGACCTATATCCATGTTTTTCAGGAGGCTGTTTAAGAAGGCTGTGACACTCTCCCATGGATAGATACTGTTGGAACCATCAAGCACTATGACAATATCCAATTGGGTCTTACACTCTGCAACACAAATTGACACATAAGAATTGACACAAACGAGGATCAAATACAGACTCACAGCTCCACTTTCTGTTGTGATTGGTAAGAGAAAGATGCCCTTCACTAGTGGGGCTGAAACATCCTGTTTCATGCAAACTGTAATTCAACAAATTTGCATATTTTACATGGTTTGGCACTCCCTTTATGAGCAAAGCACCTTTTATAAGCAGAAATTTAAGAACAGGATTACATAATCACATAATTGGAATACTTATCAGTTAACCCCTGCTTCCTTCAATTTTGCACTCTTCCTGCTTGATTTTCCAGTGGACCAGGTCTTTAAGATTTTATCTGTATTACCAGATTGAGTATTAGGTCTTGACAGCATACCGTCATTATTTGAAAGGAATCTTTTGGCCATAAATGAAAAACATAAGCAACTATTTTTAGCAGTTCTGTTTGGATATTGCATAGCTCTCTAATGATTGTTTATACTGAGATAAATTCCAAAATTAGCAAGAATTTAGGTTATATACTGACAATGAAAACATTTACTCAACTTGGTAATGCTGGTAGCTAAGGAAAGTGGTTCATGCTTTTTGGTATGCCTATGTGTATACATTCGTCTCACTTGGCACTTGGCATTTTCAGACACAGAAGAATTCCTGTGGCATGCATACCTTGCACAGATGGAGCAATGGCCTCGACAGTTTCAAAAGTGGAGCTGACATTAGAGCAAACTCCAGTTGTGTAATGCAAACGCCCACACTTATAAGCATAAAGTGGTCCACATGCCTTTAAAAGATGAAAAAGGATGAAATGTTTGATATGATACCTGGGGAAAATACAGACTTATTTCAAAGCTGGCAATAACTCTTTTCTTACCAGAAAGCCTCCTTTTGGGTTAGTCACTAAGGTTGTTCCAAGAGTCATGTTTTCTTTTACTTCCATGACGTTAGGAACTGAAGTAGCAGCTATAAATAGATTAAAATGTTAAGCATTTGAGAACGTGAAAACAAAATGTTAAAGTATATATCCGCTAATATAGAGCTTCCAGATTCTAAAATAAAGCACAGACTGACATTGGTTCCATCAAGTATTTTAACACCCTTCCTCCTCCCCTTCAATTGCAAAGAACAAGAAAAAAAATCCAAGACTGGCTTTTATCCCAGAAAATTTGTCTGGGTCGCTGTCTCAAATAGTTTTCTTTAACCGCAAAAAAAAAAAAAAAAAAAAAAAAANAAAAAAAAAGAGTAAAAATAACAGCACAATGAAAGCAAGAGATTACTGTTCACAAAGTTTTGTTCATTAGGAAAAAAAACAACACAAAACGAAAAAGCCACATCCTGTCCTGGTATATATGAATTACAACTTAACTTATATTTATTTATAAATTTTTGTTTTACATTGCTGACACTATTTTTTCAAAGAAAAAGAGGAACTAGAAAATAAATGAAATATCTTTATAGTGGAAAGTTTCAGGTTTGTAGGAAATCTCTTCTTGTCTGCAGGAAGGATCTCTTAACATGAGCAAAAGATTGGTGATTCCTGAACTTTACTAGGGTTTCTCCTGCCTTTTCTGTCTAGCTGGTTTCTGAAGAACTTACTGATGGCATTTATGGAGGCTTTTGGCTTCAAAAAGCCTTGAAAAGGGTAAGCCATGAAACTGTACTCCACAGCATTCCTGCCAGGACTGCTGACCACAGTCAATTAATGCCAGTCATAATAATGTTTTGGCAGCAGAGGCCACTGTCCATTCTAAAATTATCAGCATGTTTCCAAAGGCCAATGAGATGCTTTAAAAGAAATATTTTTTGATGTTTACAAACACAACTTCCTTCAGATTTGGTTCAGGAGTCCTAAAAAAAAATTTGCTACAGAAACAATATTTGAGTCAAAAATCACAAACGCGGCATACATTATTCCTCCAGATGACACAACTTTTATTTTCTTTCATACCTGGTAAGTTCAGTTTTATGCAGGGTGACTGGCTGCTCCTTCCTACAGGGCATTTGTATACATCTCCTGTTCTTTTCTCAGGTTGGCCAACTAATGGGGAACCAATAAGCACCCTGCAAATAAAATATATTGTTTAAACATTCTTTATTCTTAAAAAGCATGTGAGACAGCAAATATAAAAACTTACAGAAAACACAGCTACTACAAGCTCTCTGAAGAGTGCCGGATATAGCAAGAAAAGCACCTACTATGTCAGCTCAGGTGCAGGGAAAAGAGTCCTTTTTATTTCCCCTTTAAGGAAGGACACTGAAAGGAAGCTTGCTTATATAACATATGACCCAATAGATAACACTAAAAAAAAAAAAACACTGGAAAATAAAAGAAGTGTTAGTGGATGAAAAGTACTACAAGCAATAAAGAAAATATCTGCTTTATATAATATCTCCTCAGTCATTGCCGTAATTTTAGAAAATAACGTGTTTTTAATGCTAGGGAGAGACCAAATGCCAAGGAAGACCCTAACAGGTACCTCAGGAAAACTTGTCTCAAATAATGTAAGCCAGCAGTATAAGATATATTTTCCTTCTCTCTCTAATGATAAAATACTATTATCACAATTAATAAAAGCAATATTTTCAAGGCCTTTTTACCCTGCGTACAATGTTAATTTCTTTTTTCAAAATGTGATATGATCAGAAATTACTTTTCTCACTTCTAAATCCAGAAAAATTTTTCAGGGGGAAATTCTGTTGTTTAAAGATGCAGACTGTTTCGTTCTCAAATCTTCATTAGCTATATGAAATATCTCAGGAACTATCTCTCAACAGATAACTGACTGCACTTAATGTGTACATAATTCAAATTAAGTTAGAATTCACAGCATACATTGGAAACATAAAATCCATCCATTGAGAATATTTCAATAGGATTTGCTTCTAGACATTCACTTGATTGCAAAGAGTTACAGAGTGAATAATTTCTACTCTTAATCATACTTTTAAAAGTCCAGATAGAAGATATTTTAATAAGATAGGTAAATATATGTAAAGTATAGCCTGTGAAGACATAGAAGGAAAAGTTAAACTCAGGATTCAGTTCAGCCTCTAAATAAACATACTGGAACATCTCATGGTGTTCCCTCAGGATTTTTTAAATTAATAACTTCTAAAGCAAAATATAATGCTCTGAGTATGGTTCTGTCTGATTTTTTCAGGTGACATGCTGCAACATATGTTTTTACACTAAAACTCAGAAGTGGGCACCACACACTTTTAAGCATCCCTGCTTTCCATTTAACCACGGAGAAGCCGAGTGTGAATGACATTCCAGCAGAGATCAGTGCTCGGGAGGACTCTGGTCCCTGCTGCTCTTTTCTCAGAAAGAAAGAGCAAGTCCTATGAACAGGTGGAAGTGGTTTGAAAGATTATTTTGTTTATTAGCACTGGGGGTATTTTAGGAGACTTGAGGAAAAAAAGAGAGGTTTACCAAACTCTTATCTTTGCGATATCTGGGTGGTGTTTTAACACCTGAGGAAGTATCTCAAAGCTTTCCTGTTCTATGCAGATTTCCTGTTCCGTGCATTACTGTAGTGAAAGAAATTTCAAAGCTTGAWAATTTAACAGCAACTATAGAATTTAATGTCAGAGACGCTTAGGTCAAGCAGGTTAATTTGGAATATTGCCTTCTTTCAAGTATTGGTGCAGTAGCCATTTCTGGCTTGTATTATTTTTTGCTTTTGAAAGGTTTAGTCTGCAAAATCCCAGCTCCTAGAATGGATGAAGTTTCCTGAAGGCCTAAATTAGCCAAAGATGATCAGTATCACTCATTCACAACCACAGTGCACATCTGTATTTAAGKATCCTGCAAGCCACACAATCAAGAACAACTATATTCAAAAGCAGACAGCACTTTCACTCTGTAGGACARCCTCTGGGACAAATAGCAAGGGCTGTGTCATCATGGCAGACAGACAAACTGCCAGACGCCAACAGGCCTGGCCCTCGCCAGGGGGAATTGCTCAGGCCCGGAACGAYGGTCCCACCTGCAGCCAAGCCTCGCAGTCACAGGCTGTCCGGAGGGGTCATTGGGTTTACAGAAAATGTGAAATTACTGGAGCAGCTCTTGCAAAAACAGAGAAATCTGCATAAAGTGATGTCTCAGGATTCCCCAGCYGTTTTATCAGCTGCTCCTTTACTCAGCCCTGCAGCCTGGCAATGACCCATGAAGGTTCGTCTGGTTGTTCATAGGAGCAAAAATCCTCTGGAGCTGCTTACTGAGAGACTGAGAGGCAGTGATAGCGAGCACGTCAAAATGCAAGGTCTAATTTAGGAGAACAGCTACAAGGAAAAAGGATGTTAAGAAAGCCCCAGGTTCTAGTAACAAATAAAAGGCATTATTAGCCAGGCAAAAGGGGAGGACAGAGTACTGTGTCAGTAAATACAAAAAAAAAAAAAAAAAAAAAAAAAAAAAAAAAAAAAAGGAGAAGATAACCACTGACAAAACCCATTGGAAAAAAAACAGAATACAGATAAGTAAAGTAGAAGCAATTTCACTCGTGATACATTAACATAGGAAGAGATAAATTATTTTATTCAATAAATCAGGGTGGGGAGTAGACTCAGACACGACATAAAATTTTCCTTTCCAACAAAGTGATGTTTTTTCTCCTTTTAGTAATTTGTTATGTCTTTGAGGAAAGGAATGAAGGTACATCTTTCAGTTTCTCCAGTCTTCTTCAGGTTTCTTTGAGATTGTCAATCAGCTTAAGACCAAGACTAACAGAATCCAACCCTCATTTACAAAGAATAACACATAAATACTAGTATAATGCTACCAATAGCATATAAATAATTATATAGCATCTGAATTGCAGAATATCTGGYAATTTGGAGCTTGCACTTAAGAATGACTTACCATTTTCCTTCCTCATTTTCATATTGTTGAACTGTGTACCCAAACATGTCTTCAAGAGGCCCACTGAAGGTCATTGCATTTTTCACATCAACATTGGAACAGCTGATCAGTTGAAAGAGAGCTTAAAAAAAAAAAAAGAAATTATGGGTGTATATATATACAAAATGCATATATGTATATACAATACGTATAAAAATAACTTAATAATATGCATAAAAGCCAAGACCTTTAAGAAAGCAAGGATCCATTATGCTTAATGATAATATAAGACAGCTGTTAAAAGTGGCACTTTGGACACAAATAGTTTTAGTTTTCTAACTTCCTCTTGTAACATTTAAAACTTCCTTTTAAAAAAAAATGCAATGTGAATACTGTCTTTGAAAACTTAATTTCAGATTTCAGTAATTTTGTTTCAGCTCTGAAATTATGAAAATCTGTAATAGTTTAAAGGAAGAGCTGCTTGAATTTCAGAGAGATGTAAAATAAGCAAGAGGGCCTTTTCCTCATTAATAGCTAAGGCAATAAACTGTACTCTGAGCTAATCCACACACAAAGTTCAGTTATTTTGTATTTACTACAGCTGGTAATGACTTCAGGGATTTATTTATTTATTTATTTATTTTACAGATATAAGCCACTGGTCTTCTGTACCCTGAAAAATTGTGTTACATAAGGTAGCATTGTTTCTCATTTCTTAAACATATTTACAATAATATTAAAATAACATTAACATTAGTAAAATGACATTTTTTTACCTTTACTCACTTTTCTTCCCATTCATCTCTAATGTGATTAATTCCCAAAAAATTGTTTCTGCTCATATTCAAGATAGTATTTGAGAATTTCAGAATATTTTTCAGAATATTTCAGAATATTTAAGGTTGGAAGGGACCTCTACAGATCATCTAGTCCAACCTTCCTGCTCAAGCAGGCACACCTAGAGCATGTAAATTAACTAACTTGTTTTCAACTTCACTAAAAATGAAGGAAAATCTTTAGCCATTTAGGAAATTTTACTCTGTATTGGAGAAAAAACAGTTATTTTAACTGTTAATTCTATTTTAGTGTGCCTGTAAATCTTTCATATTTGGAAGACAGCACAAGAAATATTTTGTATAAGCAGATGTTATCTCAAAAGTGTCCATATGTGACTATTTACAGAAATCCATAATCTACCCACTTAGGGAAAGTCACTTTAAAATAGTGTTGGACTATAATTAAAGATCAGTCATGAAAGCAGTTTCCTCTTTAGATTGATTTCCTGTACACTAATATTCAATGACAATGAAAATACTGCAAAAATTTGCTACACAGCAAAGTTTAGCAAGACAAATTGGATAGTGAAAAATCTGAGCTAGAAGCAATAATGATATCCCATTGTGAAACTCCTTAAAAAGCTYATATCGATATAGATATGCATAGATAAAAAATACAGTTATTTAGCAATTATTCAGTCTATTTTTTTTCCCTGCAATTATCTTTCTACCCTTGTGCTGTTGAAGTCAACTTCAAAGCCAGCTATTGCACTCCCTGCTGCACAGCTGGGCATCCTCAATCTTGAAGAGTCAAAAAGTAGCTGTATTTGTAGAATGACTTCAACTTGTCATAAACATAGGTAAACAAAACTTTAATTTAGAGAACCATTTCATGATCATTTGCTGACATTAAACAGCTACATTAAAATATGCAAAACTGTAATATTTGCTCCATCTCGAAACATCCAGATACTAAAATACCCCGTCTCATTCATCGCTGAAGTGACTGTTCACACAGAGAATTCACTACTATTTTTAAGCTCCCAAATGGTTGGGGCTAATCTGCCTTTCTTAACATTTTATTTCCTATGCAATGTAAAATTATCACAAAGGACTATTTATCAGTTAGTAGGTATTTCTGGTTTCACTGAACTGCTAAATAAATAAATAAATGTAAACCCAGCAACAACAAAAAAAACACTTGTGTTATTTTAGTTTTTCTTCCTTTAATCAGAACAAGGAAACATAGAGAAGTGAATAAATTGAAACAGAGTTCACTTTCATTCCTCAGAAAAAAATCATGGCAAGCAATAAGAATATTCCCCCAAATAGGCAAAGAGAAGTAATTTGCTGGAAAACGAATTCCTGCATTTATTGTCTTCCTTAGACCTTAAAGATTTGCGTTAAATAAGTTCTGCTCTGCCTGTACAYGTGCAAGTGTTTTCCTCTGACATCAAAGGATAATTAAACTGACAAAATCTGCCTTTCAAAAATTCAGAGTTAACGTTGGTTTCAAGACATTCTGTTAAACCTCAGGCTACTGTTATTTTTGATCCTGTGTTGGGATTCAGTTCGCTTCACATACACTCCCATGCTACCTCTTTGACAATTAAACAGTTCTAATGAAATATATTGCTAAAAGAATAATTTAAGTTTCTTATTTAATCAAAGAAGAAAAGTAGATGCTAAAATGTCATCTTGCCTCAAAGATCTCCAGAACCCTACTCATATTATTCTCAAATAACATGGATAGAATCTCCTCCAAGGGGTCTTCAAAGATGTGTTCCCACTCCCCTGCTTACCTTATGACATTTAACCAATGGCTGTTTGTTACTACCCATCAAGCCCTCATGATTGAGTGAGGTCAAACTGGAATTTAGAAGTAGTTATAATGGTAAAGAGCATCATCCTCTCCTTTCCAGCCCCATCCTCCAAAATAGATAAATAGATAAATAAACAAACAAACAAACAAATAAATAAATAAAAACAGCTAGAGGAGTCAGGAGGGGCTGGAGGGGAGGTGGGTCTCCACCCAACACTCCAACTATAGCAACTATAGGTGTGGATGAAGACCGTCCTGGATGCGAGCTGTGACGTAGATTCAACGGGTAACTGAGCCCATGAAAGGGAAAGCTACTGCAGGTTACAGAAAATACATCTGGCTAAGGAAATCCCCYCAGCTGGAAACATTCAGAAGTTGGAAGAATACGCAAGGGTAATATTACTCATGCTTGTCTACGTCTTTTTCCTGTCTAGGCATCTACTTATATTTACTGCTAGAGAGAGCCTAGACTAACGGCAGTCTTGATTTGATCCAGTATGGCTGCCCTCAAGCTCTCTCAACTTCTTATTCTACTTCAGGCAAAAATCAGATGCTCCAGAGTCTGAGTTTGTGTGCAACTGAGGTAGCATGCTTTAACCTGAAGATGTATTGTATGATCTTCCATGCAAAGGCACAAGGAGCCAAAAGGTTTTGAATAAAAGCATCACAACCAGAAGTRTAAGATAAGCTTATAAATAATTAACAATTTTAAAGCTTTCTTACTACATTTTCCACAGATTCTACAACAGGAAATCCTGCTAGTCAAACATGCGTTCAAATCCACAAATGKTAAAAAGAAAGTAGAGTTACAGTCACCTCCCACCATTACATAGTCAACTGATAATGACTTATATCCTCTACCTACCTAGAGTAGCCTGGCATTCACAATTTGTTTGATTTTTAGTGCAAAGAATAATGCACAACCTAAGATGATAATTCATTTAAAAACATTAATGACAAAATCATATTTTATATTAACAACAATATTTAGCTTGTACTCTTTCAAACTTGCAATTTCTGTCTGATATGTACGCATTCTCATCTGTCTCTAGTAAGGCTGTGTAGACAAAGTGCAAAGACTATTGGCAGAAGCAGTGGAAAATGTTGAGCTGAAGAGAATTCTTTTGAGATTTATGTGGATTAAGGAGAAAAAAAAACATTTTTGTGAGCCATGTAGCATTTAACTACATACTTAATCACAATAACTAAAATTATCAGGATTTTGAAATGCATCACATGGTATTAACAGAATCAYTAGTACAAAATTCAAAGAATTACAGAGAAATGCTGCAAACGAATGTATATCAGGATATAAAACTCTCATCTCAGTTTGCATGCTCTTGTTGAGTAAGAAACTGGGCAGCAAGAAGACCTAGCACAACCTCCCTCTCACTGCTGAGTAGAAACAAATTAGACAACTGTCTAGTGCATGAGGCATTCCTTGCTGAGCACAGTTTGTACCTACACCCCAAAGGTTAACAGTCACCGAGACAACAACCCAAATATTATTTCTATTACAAACCTAAAGTAGCAGCACATACTTGTCCAGTAGCCACTAAAACAAGCTTTTCAGTTACGGGATCTTTTAACTAGGCTTTCATGCTGAGCCTGCCTGGTTCTTCTGCCTCTAAACAGTTCGTGCAAAAATGCTTAGAACTGAATTTCCTGGCACTTGTCTGTGTGCATATGGCCCAGTCACTGTAATCTCTAGCAGAGCACTGCAGAATAAGTAGTCATGCTTTCCCAGAATAGATGCATATAAACACAACCAGCACAGTAGCGCGGAGTCTAACATTTGGCTCTTTTCTGATGTAAAAAGCACCACAAATCACCCACAATAAGTGACATCATGTTTACTGACCCAGAAAAGAAAGTAAATTYAGGATAGTTTATTTTATCCATGTACTTGTACTTGTATCCATGTATCTAGGGCAAATAACCATTGCATTCTCTGTAAGTCATGATTATTCTGAGAAATGCCTTTTTTTTTCCTCCAAAACTTGAACATCAAATGCATTTTTTTTCCCCTTTCCCCTTTACAGGGTTTACGTGGGACAATACTTCCCAATACTGTTACCTTTGTTCTATCTCTCCTTTATTAGAACAGCACTTCAAACGCCTTAACTAACTCCTCYGCATTTTGCAAGAAAAAAACATTATTATAAGCAATTCTGATTGTAATAAAGGAGGAGAACAAAACAAGTAGAAATATCTTGCAAAAGTACATATAACCGGAAAATATTGGGAAACTCCCCAAAAAAAGCTTTTAGAAGAGAGGAAAAAAAAACCCATCTTACATCCATTCCTGGCAATAGAAGAGGACAAACAAATTTAAGATGAAGATTAAAATATTTTATAGAGTTCTGTTATTCATGCATCTCTTACAAAAGAAAATACCTCTATAGTATCTTGTGTAGCACACAGTACATCAAAAAACACGGCAAGCACATTTTAAAGACCTGCAAAGAGAGAAGTGAATTTGACAAAGAGGTAATAATAGTTAAGTAATACTAGGAAAGATGATTGAGTTTGTCAGTTAGTCATTGAGTGTCTCCTTACAGTATATTATGCTGATAAAGAAGCAAGATTATAGCATTGCAAAAGTCTGCCCATCTCAGCTGTGCTCTTATGAAAAACATGAAGCAAAGAGCACAAAATCTTGGTTATTGGTGAGATGTTCAGAGAGCTGCACAGGACTGAACATATTGGCTCGATCTTCTACAAAAGGATAAGGTAGCAAACAATACCATGCGTTACAATTAGAAAATTCTTCCACGTAAGGAAATTGATAGCATTGAGTATTGCTGTTCCCAGTGAGCTGGCACCAGCTACAGAAAAGCGACATCCGTCGGGAAGGGCAGCATTGAGTGCAGGTAAATGAATTCTCCTGGAATTCGGGTCTTCTAGCTATAGCAACACTACATGTTGGATTTTGCTTCTGGCTGGTAGCATGGTAAGATTAAAGTGCACCTGCATATAAGGACATGCCTGTAAAAATGCTACATGTTAAATGATGGGTTGAACACATGAAAAGGGATTTTTTACTGATATAGTAGTGGAAGAACCTTCACATCATATTTTTTACTTCAGATGTGATAATGCCACTATGAAATTATATAGTCTTGTCTTACGAAAAAGAACTGCAGTCATAGATTTTCTAGGTGGAAAAAAAACATGGACGTGCAGCACAATTACTGTTCATGAGCTCACAGGCCAGAATACGTTGGCTTTACTGCAGAAGGCCAGGAAGGCTGCGGTAGGAGTTCATGCTGCATTCAAATCTGACTGGATAAAATATCTGGGTATTTCAAATAAAGCTGTAGATTAAAAAAATAAAGTTCTCAACTTGTCTAACATTTTTCAGTAGACCTTGAATCAAGCCTTTATTATTTTTTTTTCTTCTGTACTACAAAACAACTTTTGTATAACTTTGCCTAGAGCTTTTTTCTTTAATCTTTAACCTTTAAAGAGCAAAAGACTGACTGTCTGGAATGAGTTCAAGACACCAGAAAAAAATAAGATAAAAAAATCATTATTAAAGTAGATAAATATCCTAAAAAAGACAAAGAAATACATATTTCGAAGTGGTTCCGGATTCAGTATCCACAACCTTTCAAAAACCAGTTAAATGTTTTATGCAATCCATTTAATCAAGTTTCCTTTGCTGGCTTTGGACCAAATAATTTATACCGAAGAACAGCTTTAGAATGCCAGAAAATGTACTGAATCAAAGCTTTGTAATGTGGTTCAAGATTAGCAACACACTATAAAAGACAAAATTTTTGAAATATAATAGTAGCGTCCGGGAATACATGCCCTACTCAACTGACCAACAGATGAATCAAACCATTTCGTTTTATTAAAAAAAAAAGGCGTGCAACGGAAATTTGGAAGAAGTCTTCTCATCAGTACAATTCTTACTGCTTTATAGTTTCTCAGGGAAAGGACAAAAATTCAAAGACATGCAGTCACATATGGAAAACTGTATCAGGTCACTTAGACTTGTGCAGATGTAYGTAAAGAGCTTTGAAATACAGGAGCCTGCTGAAGGCCAAATAGCAACTCCTCATCAATGTTTCAGCTCATCTCCCGTAATCACTAGTCCAACTTTTGGGTAGAGCCTTTCCATCAACACTTACCTCCATTCAATTCCTTACAACCTTAGTGCTCCTCTCGAGATCCTCCTCCTTTGGTCCTAAAAATATTTCCTATTGAATATCCCACTATGACTTCTGTTTTCTACCATCTAGCTGTATCAGCAAGACCATAGAAAMGTTTACCTAATGACTTTTTTCCCCTCCTCAAGTATACAGCATATTTACAGTCATCTATAAATAATTAAAAGTTCATATAGAAGTTGYGTTAAAATGACTGTGCAACCATTTTCCTGAAATAAAACACAGAAGATTAAAAAAAGATTAATTTCATGCAAAAGGTTAAGTGGAGAATTTAACCTAAAGAAAAATGCATTGTTCAGTCTTCTCTGAAGCTGCGTATGGACCATGCATTTGCAGATTCCCCTCCACAAACAAACTTCTCTGCGTTCATAAGAAGATGAAAGTGTGATGTGTCAGCTTGTTTTATACAGGCTTTCTTGCAGAGTTCACTTTTGCTGAATCTCCGTTTTGCTGCTGCTGTAAAATGTTTCCTCTCTGCAGCCTTTTCTCAAGCAGCCCAGTAAGGCAGATGCAGACGTTCCTGCAGGATACCTGGTCTACCCCTTAGCAAGCCCCACAGCTAGTATCTCCTCTCCCATGGTGATTTTTTTCATCCAGCTCTGCATCATTAGCAGGAATGCTCTTTCTAGATGAAAAAGCATAGTTCTCTAAGCATGAATGACTCGTGTGGTTACTATTATTTCTACTGTGCTATAAAATTTTTGAATATTTTAAACTATTCTTTTCAGAATCCCTAAGAAATTAAATTCTACAACACTAACTTAACTGGAGGAAACAAACGCGACATTTCACTCAGAAACAAGTAGCTTCATACATTCAAAAGCTTATATATCACATAAATCACCTCAAGCAATAGTCTCTTTAGCATTATGTCTACAATCCAAGGCAAAATGCAGCTAGCTAGGAGTAAAACCATTGCGGACGGTCAGCTCAGCAACCACCTGCTAAACATCTGACTCTCCTTACACAGCAGCCCTCCATTCTAGTTAATAATCAGTTAGCTTAAATGTATCGTTGAATTAGGAAAGTGTTCTACAATTTCCATGATATCCATGCTCTACAATTTAGCATGATGAAAGCACAGGAAAACTTACAGGAATATATCAGAAATTCTAAGGCAGAGATTTTTGAAGGATGTTCAACAGTATTAGTTATGTCTATCCTCTAGCCAAAGGAGATTTTTTTGTTGTTGTTTTTTAGTAAAAGAGAGAATGATGGTTTTTGTCATTTTGTGGAACATGCTCTGGATATTTCATGAGCTGAGTGTATTAGTACAAATGGAAGGAAAGAGAAAGCACAGAACACCCATCACACTGTGGCCAAACCTGTAAGCTGGTAGATTACCACCTGGAATCTTCAAGAGTGAATTGMAAATGTCATTTTCTACAAATTTTCAAGTTTCTTCAGAATCCATGCTTTGTACTTATGCTTTCCCTTGCCAGTTAGAATGCACTCTTTGAAAAATGAAGTAAAAGAAGTCTGTCAAAAAGCAGGGAAAACCAACAAATATTGCAGTCAAATTAACATACTTCTGAGGACTGATATATTGCCACTATGCTGTATATTAATAAAATACAATTTTGTTAATATAGTAAGAATATGAACCATAGCACAAAAAAGCTCTTTATCACTCTATCCAAATAAACTTTAAATTATCCATCTTTAAAACTTTCCAGACAGAGAGAAATTAGCACAATTCCCTTTGGACATTTTGGGAGATGTAATAATCCTAGAACTGACGTAAAATTAATGCTTAGTTGAAAATTCATGTTACTATATTCAAACCAGGACGAAGGGCACTTTTGTTTTTGCCTTCCTGACCTATTATTTGTTTATTAATTTCCTCAATAACTTTTATGGATTTTGGGGGAGATTTTTTCTCAAAGGTCAGCAGTCTCAGGGCAAATGCCAGAGTGGAAATGCTTTGGTGGCARTAGAAGCTTTCTGAAAAGCAGCAATTTTTTCCATTTCTTCACTTCACATTCACTATAAACTCATGCCTTTCATTGCCTTGTGCTCAACACAATCACTGGCTCACTCTCAAGTGAATCACTAAAGACTTCAGGAAGAGAAGAAACCCTTCAAAAGGAAGTGCAAATATCCTGACATGACCCTTAACATTCAGTTGGCCAAAGCACCACAAAACTTAAATACAAATTAGTTATTATATAGTACTATAAAAATATATGCAGTCAGCACATATGCTAAAAGCTTTTAGTCCACAGGTTCTGTCTATCTGATGTCTCTAAAAAGCATCAATATCAATTCAGCTATTATACAAGAAAACTGCAATAAGTGCAGTGGAACAGACAAGATGAAAATGTACAAATATCTATTTCTTCCTTTRACCTTATGTAAGACTTCTATGTGGGTAAAATGCACGAAATCCACTACTTTTGTGTAGTAGAAAGACTGCCAACAGGCAGAGAGCTTGGCCATGGAAAAACTGAAGGGCCCATTGAGGCTCTGATAGCCACAGCACAAATCAAYCTCAGATATTAACATATATTAACAGCAATAACAAAATCAACTTGCAAACTATAATCAAGTTGCACATAGAATGACTTTCCTAATACTTTTGATAATASATCTATGATAATTTTCACTGGAATATTTCATTGGATTAGTCATTTTCTTAACTGAGACACTTTCTGTTACAGTAATAGAGAAAGATTATGCCACTCCATCTTTTTGTCTTGACTACATAGAAAAAAAACCATTTTTCCCCATTAAAAATATTAACTTCCCTTAATAGTGACCTGAAAACTATTACTTCTTAGTATTAAGACTTTCTTAAGAACTTTGTATTCAAAATGCAACTAATAAAAGCTGTAGCAAAATGTAATCAAAAGGATTTTACAAAACTGAACTCTAGTTGAACTGCCACAGAGACACTTCCACAGCATGTAAGAGAAAGCATTTTTGCAGAACAAAATATTCTAGTTAAACTGATATTTGCAAATTTAACTAATGTTACTTACAATTTTCCAACAGCACAACTGGAGAGTGAGGAAATTTGTTGTGGCTAAAACAAATTTTGAAAAGTTTAAAGACTCCTTGACATTGAGTTTAACCTGAAAATGGACCATCATCCAAACAGACCCTATCATCTATTGCTTTTAACTCTTTGCAAGGAATAAAGTGGAATCATCAGTAATACTGTTCAAGATGTTGTTTAAAGCACTTTCTCAGATCAGTAACTAGAAAWCATGCCTACAGTGGGAAAGTATTTGTTAAGACGTTGCTACAAGCAGTACAGGGAAAGAAAGTCATTATTTGTTGCAACCTTGGAATTCTGCCAAGAAAGAGCCCCAGATACCAGCATTTCTCATATGATGAGGTCAGAGGGAAGTGCYTTTTTATCCCCCAAACACACAGCAGATAAATTCCAGCATAGGATAGCCTGCTCTATGGTGTGAGAACACAGCAGAGCAGGCACCGTCTGTTTAGAAGGGTCAATATTAATCTACTTAGTATACTAAGTCTGAGCTATTCTTAAGCAAACATAAGCTTGGAAAAATCATGGTATCAGTTCTCTAAAAGACTTCTAGAGGTCTCCTGGTTTGTACCTTTTTCCTGTTTATTGGGGAAAGGGGAGATAATCCTCAGCTAGTCTCTCTCTTTACACTCCTCTTCAGTTTTATGCTCCTGRCCCTATGAACTGTTAAGTGGAATAAGAACTTGTGCTTGCCCTGCACAGTTCAAATCTCTGGTTCAGTCTTAACATACACTATGCATTTTTAACTGTGAAACCCAAACATTTAGGAGTGTGGGATTGCAAGCGACCACAGCATCCATTACATCTTATCTTCCACGAACMCAGGCAACTGCTGTCTAATGTAGAAATAGCCACAAAAAGCACTTCCACATACCACAAGTCACAAAATACACTGYACTCCATGGGAGAAGAAGAAAAAAGGCAACAAAAAAGAAAACACMTTTAGAATAGCAATGCAAAGCTTTTTCATTGTTCCACACTCCATTTTGACAGAAAATGACACAACTGATACTGCACGGGGCAGTTCATAAAGTGCAGTTACCTAAGCACTTTAATGTTATTCTTTTCTCTGTTGATATCCGCATATTTTGTGTTTCAAAATACATTTTCCAAAACTAGAATAATGCCATAAATAAAAACTAGAAAATGCCGTAAAAACAACATATAAAATATGCACATGATAATTACATCACTGACCACATCTACTACGTTTGAAAGACGAATAGAAAGAGCTATGGTGGCAACAAGAGCACACACACCTCTCGTACTCCTGGTAGCTGCATTTCAGTTGGATTTTATCACAAACCAGGTAAAAGCATTACAGAATTTATCTCAGGCCTTATTACWGCAAATGTTCATTTTCATTGGTCACTAAACAATTCAGGGAAATTTGGAACTAGCCATGAAGAGAAAATAAGGGGAAGGTTTGTTTCCCGCCCCCCCAAAAATATAGTCAGACTGTAGAGGGACAAAAACATCCTGCTTTTTAGATGCAATTTAAGATAGAGCTTTCTACATGAATGACTGGCGCTAATACCTACATTTCCCTCCCACGGCACAAGAAGTACACCCGTGATTTCAAGATAGCTGTCCAGCCCAGGTCTGTGCAGAAGTGTTCTAGAGTTAACAACCATTTGACAAAGTACTGGGTGTTCCTTCTTTTAAGGATCTGTGTCAACTTCACAGAAGCACCAATGGAAGTTTATCAGTGAGGAAATGTTATTTTCTTGTGTAGACCTCTCTTATTGAGGGTAAAGTTTGAGAAGCTGAGGTCAGCTACTCCATTTTTGGAGATAGTTAATCATGATACTTAATCGTCCAAAGTCAACAGGAGCTGCAAGTATTGAATGCMTTTTTTAAAAAGGACTTTTAGAAGTGGCAGAAAGAGCCACGCAACCTCTACTTCACAGTGCTCCTAGAACTTATGCAAGTATTTGCTTCCATATCAAATACTGCCACCAGCTTTCCATAAGCAACAGCTGATCTACATCTCCAGCAGCAGTAACAGAGCTGCAATCGACCACATCCAACCTGCTGGAGCTGAGAAACAATCCCTGCTAATCCGSTCCTGCTGCGAGCTCTGCCCTGCTTTGCAAGCTGCATGGTCCTAACCCGGCCACTGAGAACTGGACTGATACAAACTGGACAGACTCAACATGCCACTAAAGCAACAACAGCCCCAAATTCCCTGCTTCTGTTCAGAGCACAGGGCTCAGAAACGCAGAGTGGATGCCATACTTTGCAGGGTAAACAAGCTCCACACTAAAGAGACCTTTTGCTCTGATTCTTACTGGAAGGCTATTCCCACTTCTCATTTTTTTCAGTACTAGACATTTTATACGCTYCAGCATACAGTCATTGCTGGCCAGTTCCCATGTCAAAATAAAAGTATGTAAGCTAGAGAATGAAAGTTTTGCAAGAGTCCTAGAAGTATAAGTGAAAACACTCAATATCAAAATATTACCATCTCAGGCTCTAAACATTTTTAGTGACAAGTCAATAAATGCATCCTTGTCTCATTCCTTAAAAAAAGCAAAACAAAACCAAACATACACTCAAAAAAACTCCACRCTTTCAAACCTGCATAGGCCAGAGACACAGGACTTCAAAATCAGGAACAGTTACACTTGCTGGTGTCAGTGCAACATCAATTTGGTTCTTTCTGAACACTTCATAGGATCTTCCTGTCATTATAAAACTAGCACATGAGCATGCAAGTAAAACATGCAGATGACTTGCAGTGGCGTAAGCAACCAAAAAAAACTCTTGTTTACCAAAATCAGAGTATTTGTCTGTGTGACTAATTATCTCCTGCACGCCAAGAGTTATCCCACATGAGTGGGACAGTTCTGGTTCAGCTGTCTCAACTAAGATGTATTTAGTTATTTATACAGTGTGGAGTAGGTCTTACCGAAAAGACCAATTAAAAAAGGAAGCATCTTTAGCCTCTTGCTAACAATGAATCAGAGAACTGTGTAAGGCTTCATGTCTTTTGCCCCATATGAGTCCTTTGCTGTTCTAGGCTTGGCTTTCATTAGATATTTCATTAGGGATCAGAGGAAAACCTGTCTGGTGTGCATGTTCCTAAAAGGACTAGTGTCAACTAATTAAGATTCTTTAAAGAAAAGGAGACTTCCAACAACATACCTTATCAACTCCAAGTTGAATTCTAAGTAATTATTAGAGTATTATAACAATAATTATGTTACTTGTGAAMATCGCATTTCCAGAACTGAAAACAATACATTAAAGATCAATACAGAAGAATTAGACAGGAGCTGGCAGTGGTGGAAAGTCGCTGCTTAATGTTGCGTTTCCAGCAAAGACACTGATTTGGAAGCAAGCGTGGCTCTGGTATCTGCTCCCCTCTGTTTCTTGTACAGTGGAACAAGAGGAAGAATTATTTTCAAACACCAGAATAAACAAACAAAAAAGAATTCAGAGACCTTGGTCTCACATTCTACTTTACACTAAGACACCTTAAGAGARAATTTTTGCCAGAGAAGCTAAACTGCATTTTTAATACAGTCAAACTTGTAAGTTTAGAGAGAATGTGTTTGACAGCTTGGTTGTTATAATGGACATATTTCTTACCTTTAGCTACATTAGGCATGCATTAAACTTCAAATCAAAGTCACTGAATTATGTGAGTCAAGTACAAAAAATGTGGCTGCACTAAGCATTATGTTTATTAAGTCACACAAGCAASTTGACAGCCTATGTTTACTCTTTCCACCGCTGAAAAAGCCCAGGCTTAGCTCACGTCAGAGCCTGACTTAAGACCTGTAATAATAACCACAAGATCCAAGCACTTTGGCATTTGCTTATATCTAAATTAGCAGAGTTGTGGGGTAGTAGAATATTGTTTCCCTACAAAAAAATTGAATGCAACAGCCTCTTTACACAAATTACGGCTGTTTTATCTTAACACAAATTATGGCTGTTTTATAAGAGAATCACTGATGCTTCAAAATCAAATAGGGTCATGTTTCTCTCTACCATTCTCACTATAAGCAAGGCAAACTAAAATTAAAAAAAAAAAAAAAAAAAAAAAAAAAAAAAAAAAAAAAANGCCCCAGCAGCAAACAGCCCTGTTACTTAAATGATATCTCAAAAGTTTGCAGGTGCAGATTTAATAAGAACCTAGGTGGGAAAGGCCACAAGAGCTGTAACCTCCCCACATTAGCAGAGCTTGATGAAGAAACGTTTTTTCTTGCTCTCTGATCTACCAGTTGCTTCTATCAATCCTCATCCTTAAGAACGAAGTTCTTAAAATGTAAAACCAGGTGGATATAGAGTGGATGAGACTATTAAAAAAATATCTTCAGTTTTGCCTTATTTAAAAAGTATGGAGCTAAGTGGATTTCTGAAGCCATTCTTTTTATTTATTTTTTAAATTATTCTTCATTTATCTGGAAAGGATTCAAGTTTTTAGTTATAAACAAGGATTCTTAATTGCAGGCTTTAAAACTGCAGCTTCACATTCTGCGAGTTACTTTCTTAAATCCTGTGTAGAAGAAACAGACCTGACAGTGCACAGAAGCTGCTGGGAATAAAACAGCATTAAAAAATTGAGGACATGTTTTTCCATAAACAGAACGTCTAGTGTTATAGGAAACAGACTTATTTTCTTTAAAAACAGAAATACAAAAACTTTAGAGGAAAGGAAACCTCCCAGCTTGCCATTATAGAACCAAACAATTTCCAGATGGATGATGCAGCTTCCAGAGAAAACTTAAAGAAGCTCAAATTGTAGGTAAGATAACTGAGAAGGTAACTGTAACACAAAAGATGGCAAATGAAGGTCAGCAGCCTAAAATTAAATTCAGTATATCCTCAAAGGGGAACCAAATTTGCTTTCAGGGCTACTTAAGCTTTAAGAAAATAGTGGCAAACAATCAAAATTACTTCTGACATTTACATGGCTTTAAAAATAGCATACCAGGTGCATCACAAATTAAGCTGCATAACACAGGTGGTCAGGTGGGTTTCTCTTGCAAGATCATTTATTAGCAGTATTTTACTATAATAGCCTACACTAGGCAATGCAGGAAGGAGGAAGACAGGGAACTCCCCAGGTCAAGTGAAGTACTTACAGATTTAAGAGATTGATATTTTATGTCGCTATATAGCTAAGAAGATTCTTTAGTCTACTGCTTGTGATGGCTGTATGTTTTGCAATGAACTTTATCCCATAAACACTCCCCAAAAGAATGATATAGTCACAACTGGGTTTAAATGCCAGATGTGACACAACTAAGAAAACTTGGCTCTGCTCCAAAGTATGAGGTTGCAAGAGAAGCTCTATGACCTAAATCAGTGGATCTTTGGGGCTAAATGCAGACCAGACTTCAGGATCAAGCAATTTTTTTTTTTTAAGTTTCCTTTCCATAAAACTTTCTAAATATTAATAAGGGGATAGCTATTTATTTTGAAAAAGGAAAAAAAAAGATAAACAAGTTCATTAATCCACACAATTATATCAAAAATCAAACAGAAGCAMAAATTAGGATATTGTTTGAAGTTACTAAAGACCTAAGGATTAGGAGAACAATTCTCTTTAGCATTCAATTTTACGGACAGATTTTAGTTTATCATTTAATACGTCTATTTCCAAAGAAAGGTCAAGAAAAGTATTTTCCCATGGCTATAGCACTTACTGATTCAAGCTGCAGATAATACGCATCTCTGTAGGTGCTATTGCAAACAGAAGTGACAGAAGCATTTTTGCCAATCTGGACTTTACAAGTCATTCAAGATTCCCTTAAATATAAAAGATATGGACATCTCGGGAATTCTGCCAGGTCAAGCATCTGCAGTACTGAGCACAGGCTCCTTTCAAAACCAAGCCCTTAAGCTGTTTCCTGAAACCGGATGCATTTGTCTACATAATGATTGTGCATCTATTTTACTACAGAAGTGCTTGGAAAAAAAAAAAAAATCCCACCCTTCCATATTTTAGGCAACTAGATATAGTTCTTTCAGAYACTTAAAACAATGATAATACTAGCTAAAAAAAAAAGAAAAAAATGGACAGTTATAAGTATTTTCAAAAAAATCACTACGAAGACATTTTCTTACCAAATACTTTCCATTATACCTTAAATATCAAATAAAAAGTTGTATTTTTTCTATTGTAACAAATAAAAACTTACAGAATAGTTACTGCAACCTTCCTACAATTTGCAGCAAAACTTCCTCACCGTTCCTTTTTTAAATGGAATAACTTGGCTCAAGTTGGTCCAAAAGAAAAGCAAACCATTCTGCAATCTAGAATTAATAAGATTCCAAGTTAAAGCATTTGATATCTCTTTTAGTTTGTTGGGAAACAAATTAAAGAGTTTCCTTCTGTAATACAGTTTTAACCTTAGAGTCTATGAAAAAGAACACGTGGAAAGAACATGAAAAAGAACATGAATTAGAGCTGGACTAATAGTATGTGAAAAACAAGATGCAAGAACAGTTTTAATTCAAAAAGCCTTCCTCATCAGGGGGTTAGGACTAAAGCTTCAGTAGGGATGATTTAGCAATACATGATAYTGTCAGCATCATGGGAGCATCTTTATAAAAGTTTTCTGAAGTTATTCTGGCTAGACTGAAAGCTTTAAAACACTTTAAAAAAAAAAGGTTATCATTCAGTTCTTGTCTGTATTTCACAAGACTTAAATTTACTTAAATTTGATTTTAATTTTTGGCAACTCTCATGTCCTTCAACTTAAACAAATTATAGCTTATTTACACACATAACCTACACCATCAACTCAGAGTTTAAATTAAACAATCCCCTTTCAGGGGAATCTTGTCAACAGTTTGTGTTTCTTCAACGTAACATACAATGTTCACTGGAGAAAAAAAAAGGCATCATAGTTCTCCAAGTGCTTTTGTTATATTAAACAACCAGAAAAGCAAGACAGTTTTAGAGTTCAGTACTCTGTGTGTGTATATATAAATTACAGTTTTATAAACACAACAACCCTACAAGCTRTAAGTTTTAAATGAGTAAATGATTACATCGGTAGTGAAATAACAGGTTATGAAATTATCTGAACTATTTATGGTCAAAAGATTCCTAACAGAAAACAAGGAGGTTTTGGTAAACCATAATTGTATGGATAAGGTTCTGAAGAACTAGAGAGGAAATAATCCTAATGCCATTGGGATTCCTCATTAGAAAACCCCATTAGAAAAAGTCAATTGCAAAACAGCATAGCTTGTTAGCCCTCAGAACTATCTTCCAAGAAATCATCATTTAAGAGATATCTCAAGTGAGCTTACTGAGCTCCACAATTTGTCCTGCATCTGCTTTTATATTTGGGAAGAAATAACATAAAAGGTCTAATTTCTGAAAGACAGCTTCAAATAYCTCCAAAGTATAAAAGTATACACATGCACCAAAGACACCCCTGAYATGACATTCATCACGTTCCTCTACCCTTTTCCTAAGAAATGGAAAGTAAGAAGTTCAGAAGATCAAGCTGGAAGTTGTAAAGATCACTGCTGAGGAAGTTTAAGATTTTAATACTACTTGCCAGCATGTTAAAAACAAATCAACACCTAAAACAAACAAAAAGATCTCCACAGAAATAAAGACAATTTGGTGTGTTTCTCCCTCTTAATTTATTATCTTTTCCTACACATTTCAAAATTGAATTGCCAATCTGCATGAATACACAAGAAGAACAGCTTTTGAGATTGAAATCAATTTCTTGCACTGTTGAAACTCCAGTATGTAAATTGCAAAACCAATCAGCTCCAAACCACCATGTATCCATAATTTGTCATAGAAGAGGTATCCTTTAGAACAGAGATTTAAGAAATGCTACCAAAAAAAGCTTAAATTATATGTCATGGCACATCTTCACAGTCTTCAGGAAGGGAGGCTGTCTTTTCWGCGTGAACTGGGGAAAAATAAGGCTGGAATGAAGTCAGCATCAATCTTCTTCGGAGCTAGATTCATCTTCCTGGTCAGAGAGCTCAGCAACAGGGAAGCGCAGGATGGCAGCCACCCCCGTCAGCTGCCCCAGCTGCTCCCCAGACACGTGAAGGCTGGAGAAGATTCGCACCGTGCCCATGTTCTCCCGCACACTATCTACCAACTTAACGTATCGAGTGCGGGTAGCCACATCCTGGTGCCGGAAAAGCTCATCACTGATCAGCAACGTATCAATAGCCATGGCTTCGTTGGCCTTCTCCACGTGTTTTAGACCATAAAAAGCCCGGTCTGGCTCATGCTGCAGCATTTTATAGAAGTCATCTAAGGCTTTGACCTCACCAGCTGCCTTCGTGTCAGAGAGGCGGCTAGTTACAGCTGGATCACACAGGGCTTCCTTCAGTGCATATTTATGTCCAGAGGAAGAGTGCACCTACAGTAAACACAGTTAGAGGTATGTATTTTAAAACAAAAAGACCGTTTTCTTGATTAACCAAGTACAAACAATTTCCTCTCTACATAATATTTATCTAGCTAATTATAGGTGTAGCATTCATTTGATACACAAATGACTTTTCCCAGGGGAGCTCCTCTTCTGCAAACCCAAACCTAACCCTAATTCCTCAAACTTAGTACTTTAAGAGGTATAGGAAAGATGCTTCTCTTACTCAAAAAGTTCTTTATATAAGCAAGGTACTGTACAAAGCCCCGATGCAGGAAGAACCACATAGCTCTACCGAGAAATTAAGTCTTCTTTAGCCTTTAAGTATTTGAAAAGAGAAAGACCTCTTAAGGTTGCAGAGATACAGTGCAAAAGCATTAAGCCATACCCCTCAAAAGAGGTCTGCAGACATACTAGTCATGTAGTTGTGTGCATAAAAGCCTTTCACGCTTTCTGCTGTCATTTTGCTAAAATTTAAGAAACAGGTTTCTATACAATTCAAGACTCCTTAACTTTGTGTTCCTCCCATATGGGGACACCCTCCATAGTTTGGAAGGCCTAGATTACAGCCCTGCTGTAATTCAGAAGCAACAGCCCTAAGAAACTTCTACTTTTTGTGCTGGCTTTGATTTTTTTATTTTTTTTTTTTAACAGAAAATAAGACACTCAGACAACTAAGCAACAGGGGAAAAAGCTACTGTACTGTTTGTATAATCTTTAGCCATTTACTGCAAAACTAGCAGCAGTATTAACTAACCTACATAACACCCAAACTCTTCAATATTTTTCTTTTTTAAAAAGTTTGAGAAAACTTATTTCATGCATGTCCCACATTATGAGAGAATAACAGTACAGGTGTCAAATATCTAGCATTTTCTCTATTCCCCTTCAAGCTCTTCTAGAAAGAGTACATCACTGTCCTGCTTACCTAGGCCAAAATTTGAGAGAACAGTTTTCTCACAATGAGAAAAAGTTCTGTCCTCTAGAGATTAAATTATTTCCTACCCTCCTCTTAACTCTCTTCCATTACTACAGGCAGCTCCCAAACCTCTGTGATCATCTACTACACAGGTGGTTTGGCCCCTTACCTGCAGGAACTTGGACCTGTTCTCCAGCAGGAGCTTGTTGTCGGTCTTGACCGCCTGCTGAAACATGTAGTCACAAAACTGCTCCCGCACGAAGCCCGGGCTGGCCACCAGCACGCACTTCACCACCTCAAAGTTGATGTGCCGCTGGATGGCCTGCACCACCTGCTCGTAAAACCTCTCGAGGGCCCGGTCGTGCTGCGAGCAGTTCCCCCTGCGCTTGCGTGGGATGTTCACCTCCACCTTGGCGCGGGTGAGGGTCATGCTGGGCGTCACGAGGCAGACGTGGGCCAGCCCCTCCTGCATGACCACGGCGGCCACGTCGGCGCTCCAGGCCGGGTCGCAGGCCTGCTCGATGCGCTCCAGCACCACGCTGTCCCACTGCTTCTTGGCCAGCGTGAACTGCCGGTTGGGCTCCAGCTCGATGGTGTGGTAGGCACCCATCTTGACGTACTCATTCTCCTGGATGTTGGTGCCCTTGACGCGCAGCTGGCAGGCCTGCGAGTCGAAGTCGATGGTCTCCACGCAGAGCGTGAGCGTGGTGCGCACGCGGTTGCTGCCCACGCTGCCCGTGGCCGACTCGGTCTGCACCTTGCGGATGGTGGAGGCGCGCAGGCTGTCGCCCACCTGCAGCAGGTTGTACGTGTGCCACATGTCCTCGGGYTCCTCGGGGATGAGCGTCACCTGCCCCGCGTTGTCCTTCTCCAGGTCCTTCCGCACCAGCCGCATCCCGACGGCTCCCGGCGCAGCCGCGCCCTCCGCTCCCCCGCAGTCGCGCCGGCCGGCCCGGGCCTGGCTCCCGGCTTCACCCCTGGCCCCGGCGGGCCCCTATGCGCTCCCGGACGGTTACCCGGTCCCGGCGGGCCCCAACGCGCTCCCGGACGGTTACCCGGTCCCGGCGGGTCTCCGGTGGCGAGGCCTGAGCTCAGCCGGGCCGCGACGCGTCGGCTCCGCCACGCACAGGCCACCGGCTTCTCGCCCCTTCTTTGCGCATGCGCCCCCAGCCCAAAGGCGTCCCSCCTCCCCTGCGCATGCGCGCAGCCCCACCGAAAAGGCGACGGCGCCACGCACGACTCACTCCCCTGCACCGCCGCGCTCGACACGCATGCGCAGTGCGCCTCCCGGCACCGCGGCGGGCGCAGCCGGCGCATGCGCGGTGGCGGCTCCAACGGCCGTTGCGAGCGGCGGTAACCGTCGCCCGCGCCCGTCCCTGCGGGCTGCGGAGCCAAACTGATATTTTAGCGTTGCGCTTGAACCAGAACCAGAAATGAAMTTCAGCCTGAAGCTTTTGGTTAATTTACAACATCCTATTTACACAGCCTAGCTACAGTTACCCCCTGAATCGGTACTGAAACAACTGAAAACTTGAGCAGCTTCCTGAACCTGCAGGTTATTTCAGAGTTAAGTCTCGAGAGAAGCTTCAGAGACAGCTAAGCACATTGAGGTTAACAAAAGTAAGTAATATTCATTGGAAAAAAATCTGTAGTTATCATTAAAATGTAGATTAGCTCATGGATGGTTGCACGGATGAGGAATCTGAGTATTAGCAATACGCAATGTGCAACCTACCAGAAATCAAAGTCATATATAGGATGTCTGTATAGATCAAAAATGCATATAGGTCAAAATGCCCATATAGATCAACATTGCTGCTTCTTCTGAAATACAGTATATGATACTAGACACCCCTTTTGAAGAAAGAATGTTGCAGATTTAAAAAGGGGAACTGAAAAGCATATGAAAAGAGGATAGAAAATATTTAATTCAAAAAGTAGACAAGCTGATGTGCCAAAATATGCACATAAAATGGTGCCTGGAATAGAGAAAATGAAGTGTCTGTATATTCAGTCTGCTAATAGAAAAGCAAATTTAAGTTTTTTTTTTTTTTTTTTTAACAGAGAAGCTTAGGAGTTCTCTTTTTTCTTTAATAATAATAATAATAATAATAATAATAATAATAATGTGTGGACTGGCATAGAATGGCTTAGAGGTTAAGAACTGAATAGGATATAGCACTATGGTAAGTAAAGCCTATCCCATATCTGCCATTGTGATGTATAGGTTTCAATTATGGAGCACAGGTCTGTAGGAGGGACAGGACACTATCCACAGGTCAGGTCCAATAACGTGCATTTTGTGTTTCTAAGCTCAATACTGATACACAAACAACTTTATCACATATTGCATAAGAAGATTTATTTACGAGTCCTCAGACTCGCTTCCTGTGAACACACACGCTTAACTCTGTTTKCATGGTTTTACAGAAGGAAACAGGACCACCCAAGGGAAAATAATATAAGCATGTGCATAGCTGTTTGTTAAATTTGGACTTGTGTACGCTTGTTACTTTGTGTCAATATTTTGTAGCTTTTTTTTTTTTTAAAAAAACTGTCATTTATTTTTGTAAATGCTATGCGGTAAAAGCATTTTGTAAATGCTTTATGGTTGTAAAATTGCAAAGGTAAACCTGAGGCTACTCTCTCAAGTGAAATTAGCCATAGTGCCTATTAACCTTTCAAATTAATATGTCTGTGCATATTTTTACTATCCAATTACAAAGTTTTCTCTGATCATGGTTCCAGTCTTCTACTTCTTACATGCAGCCTCACATTTCTTATGATGCTATGTATTTCAAATAAAGGTTTCAAGCTGGCATCCAGTGCCAGCAGACAACAGACATTCAGCTCATGCAAGCAGGTAACTTACTGCCAAGGATAAATACATTAAAACAAAAATGTGCAAACAACATTACATTGACTCTTGTAGAAAGAGACATTTTAAAGTGCACTTGGGCCCTTTCTGAAACAGAGGACCACAAGYTTTTAATACAATTGCATAAAGTGATCTCCAAATATACTGTAGCAACCTTAAGCTTGAATGATGCTATCCTCMATTAGCAAGACTATCATTGCCTTAAAAAGAAAAATATTTTTGAGATGATGATGCYTTCCCTGCTCTGGTAAAAAGTAGCTTCTATTCGTTGTTATTCATTTAAATGTTGAAGAATGAGCAGTAGAAGAAAGAAATGACGTATCCAAAGATTTAAGAATAACCTTAAGTTTGAAAGTTCATGCTAATTTTGGTGAGGCCAAAGAGGAATATGTATTTGATTTCAGTAGTGTCAAAACAAGTGGATCCTGTATCAGTATTAACACAGAAGTTCAGAATTACCTGCTCTGTTCCTGTCTTGGTAAAAGACTGCAATTACATGTAGAACCCAGGAGTTCTTACCCTTCATCATTTAAAAAAAAATAAATTTTGAGATAATAATACCTGCATCAATTTAGCATCTCTTTTCAGACTTTAAGCACTGTGCAAGACAAGGTAAAATACTGACAGCATATATTCATAAAATTTCCCTGCCATGCTATTTTTGCAGTATTGTTGTTTTAAAAACCTATGAGACACTGCCCTAGRTCTTCAGGAGTTTGGGGCCTCCTCTGTGGTAGGGAAGGCTTGATCTGCTGTTTTATGAAGAAGCTTTTGTACGCATCTTAGAYGAGACAAAGTAATTTTAATACCTCCTAACCTGGTGTTAAGCCATTGTAACTAGAATTCATTAGTAGATACCTTAGTCCTGTTAACCAATGTATGCAATTCAGAAGAAATGMTAGTGGGAGAGAAATCCGCTGGAAGGTGTTCCTAAGACAAGGATAAGTACCCTTGATCAGTACCAGCAACAAGAACATCAGCAGCAGAAGGGAAAGAGTTGAGAACAAAAAGATGGAAGGGGAGTTAAAACATTAATGAAACTTTTGGGAGTTTTCTTTCTTCCTATCTATTGATCTACAGGACTAGGAGATACTTCAGTTGATCCCTAGTCTTAGCACTTACACTGAAGTGAAACAAAATAAACCTCAATCATCCCTGATAAGTGTTTATCCTCCTTCACTATAAGTTTTTATGAAGTTAATTATGCAGTTCTGGTAGGTAACCCCAAGTCTAATGATTCATTACCTGAAGAGTGAGCAAGTTCTACTGCAAGTTTGACTAAACTTTCTGCATAGCAATTAGGTAGATTTCCACTCGCCCTTTGATGAATAAAGGGAAGCAACTATTAAATAGTGTCCTATTAGCTGGCATTTGCAACTCAGAGAGAGAAAAAAGTCGTGAATGAGTTGTCTCACTAAGGGAAGCATGTATTGCCTTGGAATAATATTCTCAGATAGTTATACTTCCCTAATGATGCATATTTGCATTACTCTCTTTGCCCCTAGATTTCTCTTATGTAGATAAACCCAATTCCTTCATCCTTTCTTCACAGTTATATATCCTTGACTTTTATCAAGCTTGTCACTCTGTACACCCTCTTCTGTTTGTCAATATCTTTTATTAGCCTTCCTGTCCACCAAACTGCCAGAGGCTTCACCAAGTAGAAAATAAGATCAGTACAGAAAATACAGAAATCAGTACTGCAAATACAGAAAGACACCTCCTGCATAGCACTGCTTATGCCTGCCAGAAYGAGATTTTGTTTATTTAGAACCATTAGTCTTATTTATCAGAGACAATTTGAATCTCGTTCTAGTCTTATGTAGTGTCCCCTTGGATTTTCAAGTATATTCTATTTCATAGCAAGTTTTAAAAGGAGAAAAAAAAAAGAAAAAAGAAGTAAGATTTGGATGGGACCCCTTTGAGGTGTCTTCCTGTCTGGGACCCCCTTGAGGTGTCTTCCTATCTGTCAATGCAACTTTTTGTCTTTACTGATGAATCAGCTGTTGGTGATAGCGGTGGCAACACTGCTAGTCTGGGAGGAAGCTGTGGCACACCAGATTGTTACTGCTGTACAAAGCCCCCTCTGTAAAGCAGAGCCAACAAAAGCATATTTGGGGGAGAATATCATTGTGGAATAAAAGTAGTAAATTATCAGTGAAAGAGGGCTAAGCACAGAAAGACCAAGTGCTGCGTTCAGATTTTCACATGCTCCTGTATCCTGTCTTGCCTGACAGGCATGATATAAAAGCCCCACGTAGTCCTGCTTTTCCTTTACTCACTTTAACTTGCATTTTGACTGGTCTTAGGAACCGGTTTGTGTCCCTTGGTGCAGCTCAGCCCTCCTCAGGTCACAGCGTGCCCTGGTTGCCAGCGCCAGGGCTATTGCAGAGCTCAGTACCAGCCTCTGGGAGCACATGAGCCTCAGCGCTGCCCTAACCTCTTTCCGACTTCTTGGACTGCCCTGACTTCAGATCCAAAATGCAACCACTAGCTATGAAGGACAGTTACTTCCAGCATTTGCGTTGCTGTTTTGCTTAACAAGAAGAACAATCTCCAACAATATACAAAGCCCTAATAGGAAACGTTATATATTTGATTCCCAGTCTTTCTGAAGGGAGCTGGGTGCAGTTAACAGTTCCTCACTTCTCTTTCACCACTCCGAACCTCGGAAAGCCAGAGGCGCACAGCTGTCCCGATGAAATAAGCCAGTTTCCAGCGGCACTTCTTTCCGCTAGCAAGGTCCAGCGACCGTGTTTCTTCCCCGCCACCCATCATCACCATCATCCCGCACCCCTTTCCCCCGCTCAGGGCTGCCAGGCAATTTCAGGAGCCCGAGGCGCGCTGGGGGGGCAGCCCCCACGTCCCCGCGGAGCCGCCGCCACCCCGGGCGGCGCATCCCGCGCCAAGGGGAGACGGCGGCGACGCGCGGCAGCCCCGCGCCCGCGCAGCCCCGCGCTCGGAGGAGGCTCCGCGCTCGGGGGAGGCTCCGCTCACCTGCGAGCGCGCAGAGGGAGGCGGCCATGGCGGGCTCCGGCGGGCGGGCGGGCTCCGGCGGGCGAGCGGCTCAGCGCGCTGCGCCTCCCGGCCGCCGCGCAGCCCGCACAGGCATTTCCTGTTTGCTAGGC
>NW_020454093.1:10561454-10646253 GCF_003342845.1 Nothoprocta perdicaria
CCACACGCACAACTTCCCTCCCTCCCGTCCGCCCCCCGAAGACCTCTGAGCTTTGGAGCTCCCCCCTCCCGTAGAGCGAGCTCCGCTCCGYGATGTACAAATAAAGTCAGATCTTTCCCCCCTCCAACCCCCAGCCGCAGCCTGGGGGGAGCCGAGCAGACCTTAAAGGGGAATCTGCCCTCTCGTAATTAATTAAAAGGTGTCTGCGGGCAGCCAGCCCGCGGCTGGGGTTGCTTCACTGCTGCAGGAGAAGCGCTCGGCTCAAGTAGGGGATGTGCTTRGCTGGCCAAGCTCTATTTCTCTTACATCACCCCTTAAAACCTTTTTAAAAAAAGCATTCCAAGGTTGGTCCTTTGCCTGCGGGAGGAAGGCGGCAACCCCCCTTTCTCAGTGGCTCTGGGGTTACAGTAACTCTTAGGAGAGAGGGCGATTTTGCCGAGTTTTCCCTGCTCCCAGGGCTTTGCTGTGCTGCTAAAGTACTGAGCAATTGCCTTTGCCCTCACCTGCCCCACGCTTGCCTGCCAAACTTCCCCTGCTCCCAGAAGGGCTTCCAAGTACATCACCAAATATGCCGCAAAGCTAATGATCAGCCAGGGTTCCCGCCTGGAATTTAAGGGTTCGTTAAGCACGCAGGGAAGGAGCAGCTCGCAGGGCTTTATGGCCATGCTCAGGTGGGGTGACCTTCCCTCCGCAGTGTCTGGACTGCAGTGTCACAAGAGGCCTGCTGAAAAATCATATTCTTTGTTTTCTTCAACATCCCTAAAACAAGAAAAAGRGAGGTCAAAGTATTGCTAGGAATTTGTGGACCTTGATGCTATTAAAAAAAACAAAACAAAACAAAAAACCCCACCCCCCATWCCTATTTTCTCTAAGTTGGAGCTAAGAATATAGGGAATAATTGGTGGATTTTTTTTTGTCAGCTCTTCTGAGACTAGTAAACTACAGCTGCTAATCATCATACAATACTTAAATACATTTTTCAAGTCCTTTTGAACTCGTTTTATGAGAATATGCTGGGTACTCTTTTACTTGTAGGCTCTGTGGAAGTGCACAATTTAAAAGCTGGTTTTAAGAGTAAGTGTTCTGATCTTGCAATAATTTATGCACATGCTTGACTTTACACATTTGAAAACATATTTAATTACCACAGTGGGGCAGTGGCAATGAAATTAAGCACATTAAAAAGTTGTGTATAATGGAGATTTTAGCTCTATTATTGCTGATTAAGAGACTAAACACACTTTTTTTCCCCATTTAAAAATGTTCTTAAGATTAAAGCAAGTCAAAGTTGTATTAAAGCAAAAAACAACTGAGATTTTAGAAAAGCCAGTGTTTTGAAGTGTGCAATTGTATTACTACTGCTAGCTTTATCTCAGGTTCAGAAAGGACACTAATTCCACATATTGTTTTTTTAGAAATAAATCTCTGTATTCTCTTTGTTTTGCTGTATTTAACTAAGTGTAGCCCATGGACTAACATAAATCTTTGAACTATATGATATTTGGTATGTAGATGGAGAATGTACGTTCTCCTTCTATGATATATACCGGTATATATGTGATATAAATAAATCTTCTTTACATAAAAAAGAAACTCTCTTGGGATATGATTATTCCTAATTTCTTTGGAAGTATTCTTGGCATTATTATTTTTTTTGTGGTAATGTCCTTTGCATCTTGTATCAGGTAATGTCAAAATGAAGATACTGTAATAGATAAATCCCTGGACCGATTTAGCATTTCCTACATGCTAAAAGATGCCCAAAGAAAAGTAAAATACATAGCAGACTAATAGCATTTCATATGCTATTAGTAATGAATGCATATATATTATTAAGCAGGCTTCTCCAGATGAGATATGCTAAGGCCCAAAAGTGATTAAGATGTTGGGTAATTTCAATATCTGCCTAATTAGTATTGCTAGTTTCAGCAGATAGAACAGATAATTGTTACCTATAATGATGGATAAAATAAACATGTGAAATTAATTTCAAGAATCACTGTTTTATGTATTCTTTTATGCTGTTCTAAAATAACATATTGATGAGGAATCCTTTTTTTTWAGTGTTATTAAGTTGTGAATGATTTGCCTTTTTGAACTCTGCTGATTCCAGCAAAGTATTCCAGAATCTGCATAATAAGAACACAAGCAGTTCTGTGGAATCTCGTGGAAATATTTGCGATTAAAAATTAATTTAAATGCTTTGATAGGAGTGGACTCTTCAAAGACAACAACATTTTAAAATTTCAGAGATCCTGAAATCCCAATTCTTCTCCCTTTCATCAAGAATTTTTCCTGCAGAAAACAGTGGAAATGCTTTATATTCTAAAGATGAGGGGATGTGAGAACAGGGACCCAAAGCYTCTGAAAGTTTCAAAGGCAGATAGTCTTCTAAATAGTATGACTACCGTGTACAGGGGACTCATTTCCCATGGAAACTGTTTTTCCATACTTTTTTGAGGATATGGTTTGATTTGTTAGRTAAGGGATCTCTAACCCGCAGCACACAGTGAGGAATGGAAGGCTGTGACTCCAAGTAGCCAGCAGCATGTTTGATACTGCTATGAAGGGAACAGCGTGGCAGCATCAATAGCTGCAATAGAGACAACGGGATGGTCGCTGCTGTGACCAGCAGTTCTGTACTGCTGACAAAACCCTACAAAGCTTGCTGCTATAGTTTGTAAGTTAAATCTTGTCATGGAAAGCCTGTATGTTCATCTTGGAGGGTTTATATTGTACTGTAGATTAGTGATATTTTTATATATAGTGATATTTTTATATATATATATATATATATATTTCTTACAGTTGCTTATGCTTGGTCTCCAAGATGTCCTTCACCTTGAGTGATATGTTGTTCATATTCATAGTCTCCATTTTTTCCTATCTGATTCCAGGTCCATGCTAGAACTCACTTGGCAGAACTAGTAGGGCTGTAGTCTTATTTTTATTATGTCTGAGACACTCAAGGGCTCTGTTTTGATGTATCAGAACTAAGACCTTGCAGGATTTGGTATTGCTCCAACAATACTGCATGCATAAATCTTTTCATGTTTTACAGCTCAGCTTTTAGCTGATACTTGATATTCTTGGAGAATGCCCATGTTCCTGCTCCATCTATGTTAACCAGTGGTACAAATGTGCCAAAAAACCTTTTTACTGTAGAAAGGGATCTTCATAAAAAATTATTTTGCAGCTTGTACTTGTTTAATTAAAGTTAGTAGGAAACATTATGGAGACTGCCCCTCATGTTTTGAATTAAATTTATTCTCTGCCAGCATCTTTTATGTCTTCTTTGTCTATCATAGAGTGTTCATGAACCTATATTAATATACGTTGGGTATCCTAACTAAAATAAAATAGCCTGATTTTCCTCTTTAATAGTATCTCACCTCCTTCGTCATACTATTTTTCTTTTCCACATTTTCTAGGGCACTTCCTCCTCAAAACTTATCATGATTAAAACTGTCTGTATCACAAAAATAAAATTCTTTGTAACTTCATATTCATTTGACCTGTGTGATGATCTCAGGGCTGGAAGAGATGAGTTTCTATGGCATTATTTACTGTTATAAATCTGCCACCAACCCCTCTTTTATGAGTGCCATTTTAATTTCGTGCAGAAGGACTCGTCTATGAAATAACATTTAAATTTTTACAGAAGATGCTTTTACTCTTTTATCATATCCTGTGCAATTTCTATTTCCATTGAGTCAGCTTCTTAAAATATTTTATTTAAATCCTGATTCAGTTTTCTCTTGCAACATTGCTTTAACTTGCTGCTTGCTCATTTACTTTATGTTATGAGAACAATATGATTTTCTTTTATGTTTAAATGCATCAAATAGTATTTTAAAGAAACTATTTTGCTGTAACAGCCAATACATAACCTTTTATACTTTTTTCCATTGAATTTTTTCACTATGAAACAAGAAGCAGAATACTATAACAGCAATAATAACAGAAAGAAAAAGGAGCAAATCTTAAGATAGAATTGCTCCTATCTCTTTCTGCAGTGGGACTGTACCAGTTGTACTATGACACAGACCATCCAGGACTCAGGTCTGCAGAGAATCTAACMCAATAGCAAGAAAGCAAGGATGTTATTTATATTTTTTATCACCAGCCTTATTGGGTCACTTGTCGTCTATTTCCTGTCACAGAGGTCAGTGTAAAAACAGATGTTAYAACAATTCACAGATGTTATTTTTGCATTTATGACAGACAAGGCAAATTTTCACGTCAACTTAAGTTCTATAATGTATCTAGAAGAGATACGTTTGAGTGAAAATATGTACTATATTATGCTATAGCAAAACTATAGGAAGATGTGTATTACGCAATGAACAGAAATTCAAATGTAAKATAGAAGTGTTAAGAAATGGAATGGATTTAGAAGCTTTACAACAAAGCAAATTTCTTGTAAACATAGTTTTCAGGAAATTTCGTATGCAAGCTCTCCACGCCTTTTCCTGACAGTGCATTGTATGATATCTCTGAAACCACAGTTCTTTATCCCACATCTAACACTTACAAGGATTTTAGTTATCTTAAACAAATAAAGGGTCAAGGTTTAGTCTTTTTTTAAAATATAAAGTGCTTAGGAGTTTTACATGAATAAGTGGGTTTTTTTTCTGAACAATATGTAGATGCCAGTGCAGAGAGTGCCTTCCAATTTGATGGAATTTATTTTCTCAAACTAATCATAGAATATCCCTACTTGTTTCACATGCTCCTCAGATCTACTGATTACTTAAAGCCTTTCATAGTTCTTGAAATATAGTTTTCTAAGTTAAGCTCATACTATGTTTCCCATGAGAGATGAAATCAGTCTAATGAAATTTCCCTAGCTTTGTTTTCACTGAGTCAGATAACATTTTTTATCTTATTCCCCCCAAATGACAATTTAACTTAAAAATATTCGTTCCATTCCATTGAATATCCATCATTCCATTGAATGGCTAAAATATTCTTTACCCTTTAAGAAAAAAAAAATCTGAAAAATGTGCACTTGTTTACTTGCTGCAATGCCTCATCAATGTTAATTTTTACTTTACACAAAATTATTTGACAAAAACAGAATTCTTATATGAAACCTAATGGACTAGAAATTTGATCCTTTGAAGGCTGGAAAAGGGACATAAAATCTGAACAGCAGTCACAAATAAATCAGATTCAGCCTTGAATAAAACCAGCACAGTGCATATCAGACACAGGGGTTATGATCATGGTTTCTGATACAGTTCTCAACAGACATGAYCCCGAAACTCAGGATTGGAACGAGTCTGAACTAAGTCACTCACTCGCACGTTGTGGTGAGATTCATCTTTACCACCTAGGCCAATCTRAGGCATTTGTCAAGGCTTGTCTTACAGTCGATGACAAGAAGAACGTACCTACACAGGCAGATCCAGCCTGCTTTGGTGATCCAGGTGTGGTAGATCCAGATCTTTTGAACCTTCCTTCTCCATTAGCTCTGGAGGGAGCCTACTTGCTATCTTAGGCTAAGAGTTTAACATTTGGATGGCTAACGGCAGGGGAAGTGAAGTCTGCCTTTTGTTAAATTGCTGTATCTATTTTTAACACAGAAGTATTCCTGTTGTCGTTAACAGGAAAATATCAATTAGTACAGACTGAGTATAAGTTAATATACATGGACATTTTTGTTTATTGCTTGTTTCCTCCTCATCTAGTTTYCCACTTTTTTGGAATATTTTATTTTTCCTAGTCAAATCCGTTTTTTACTATGAATATTTGATTAATGTTTTCTTGGAAATTGTTCATAATTTGGGGTGTGTTGCTTTTTTGTTCAAGTTAATTAAATTGGAAGTGAAAGTAGCTAAACAATACATGACCTTGAATAAACTAATATGATTTTAACACAATATGGGTGAACCTCCCATCCAAAATAAACAATATGGCAAGTTCCTGAAATGATACAACACATGATTTGAAGCACTAGCAAAGCACTATGTGAATAACTGCACATCTGAGCTTTCAGTATACAAATGATTCACACCTTTTCCCACATACTTCAGCAGCTAGTTGTGCAAAAAGACATTGCTTGATTTCTAGCAGGAGGGCTGCAGTGATTTATAAAATGTAAAGAGATTTCTTATTTGCTATTAAGATTCTAGTTGTGCAAATAGGCTGAAGATAAGAGATGATAATTGTATCTACAGAGGTTTTTCATTCAACCAAACTCGYTCCGTGTGTGGATAGAAGCCAAACAATTGTAGGATAATTTGAGAGGGTTTCAAGCAGCTACATAAAAGATATAATCTTGACTGGAGTTTAAAGGGATTCTTCATTTAACCTCAGTAATCTGGAATATTTTCTTTTTCGGTTCATATCTAGTTCTGAATTAATATTTTTGACATTGATATGTTAAAAATACTACACTCAATCCTCAGTTTTCTCCAAACTGACTAGGGGGACTTTTATATATATTTGGCCAAAAATAGGATTAATTATATCTAATCTTTGACATCTGAAAGACAAGTTTAAGACAGTTGCTTAGGCTTCTCCTGTAGTTAAACAAAAAGATTTTTTTAAGAGTTGATTTATCCTATCTCAAAATAGGTGTTATGAACTCTCTATAGAAGCTCTCTTTATGAATTGTTTATAGAAGTAGCCTAGACAGTGAATTTAGATTAGTCACCTAACATATAAATGGCTAAACAGAGTAAGATGATTCATACCTCAAGGCATATAACCTATGACAGTACAGCTTGATTATAAATATGAATCTTCTCCTTGCCTTCGAGATTTTTTTTTTCACTTGTAGATGTTGTCCCCAGCTGACCCAGTCACTTAGAGGAGTCCTACTAGAGAAGGCAGAATCTTGTAAGGGACTGTTCTGTCTACTGTCTTCCTTGGAAATTGCCAGCACCTCTGCTGCAGTGTTGTTATTAAACTTGTAAAGCCTTTCTCATTCTCTCTATGAATAGTTCCAGGTGCAATTGCATACAAGGCAATTCCTATTTATATTTATGATGTTACCGGCTGTATGGGGATTCATAGTCAACACATGGGTCATTTCAAGTCTCTTGAAGATTTTTTTGCAAATCAGGATGGATGTCTGAAAAAAATGCATATTTCATAAATGAAATATCAGTTTGTGAGGTTTCTCATCTAAGAGATCTGAAAATGATGGTTCTTGAAAGCCAGTTTCAGAGAAATTAATGTGAGTAAGGATTCAGGATTGGCATCTTGGGCAAGATTACTTTCAGGAAATCATGACTTAATTTTCATTCTGGCAACCATGTGTGGGCTGTGCCTCATATTTGGAAGCTGTGTCACATTCTGTGACCAAATTACTTCAAATAAGGATGTGCATTAGGTTTTACTTCAGTAACCAGCATAAGCTTTCCCAGGTCAGGTGGAGGAAAAGTCTGCTGGCTTAGWTACAGTTTGGCTGATGACTACCTGATGATTTCCTTTGGGACTTGATAGGAAACCCCAATGGTTGTAAAGATGACTGCAATGAAAATATTGCAAAAGATGCATTTTTTTTTGCGTGTTTGAAAAAGAAGAAGATGAAAAAAGCTAAGAAGTATCTTTGCTCTTTCTCCCAGTATCACAGTGAATCTGAACATTTTTAGTTACATCTTTAAGGGCTGAAAGGGGGAATCTGTTTTGCCTCGTCTCTTTTTATTTTTATTTTTTTTATTTTTCTCTCTGTGTTCTAAATGGAGAAGACCTACCCTTTTATTTTTATACTAGGGAATACTGATAATTTGATGATCTCTTAGTTGAAAGTATAATTTTAGAAACTACAATTATACAGAGAGTTATATAGTTATAGAAAGAATAGTTGAATATAAAGGGATTCTACAAAAAAAAATCTGAAATAGCACATGAACTTTTAAAACAATAAGAACATTACAGCTGATCGCTGACTGCAGTGGCTTAATCCTCTTTCTGCTGAGTTAAGTAATGACTGCTATTTTCTTTTTATAGGGCAAGTTCATAACAGATCAAGGTAATTATTGCACTGCCTGTGTGGACAAGGCCATTTGGCCTTCAGCCTTGCAACAACAATACTTCTTTGTCTTTCTTATTTTGTAATAAGCAATTATTTTCTTTATTTGTTCGCAGAATGTATATACTTGGAAGAATTATTCCTGGTGTATGCAAAGCAGCCCTTTCAAACTGATTACATTTATTCACATGAATACATTGTTTTGTAATCCAAGATTGCTGGATTGAATTCCAAATCTAGAATGTTTTACTTCCTAGTTTGYATCTACATAGTATATAAAGTAATAATTAACTTTATTAAAACAACCTAACGTTTTAGAATTTCCTAATTTTTAARCAAATTTTCTCATATTTCTATGTTAATAATTTGTATATTTATTAAAGGCACACATTTTTCTCATCTGAAAGAAGGAAATTTGCAGTGTAACTTAATTCTTATTCAATTCACTCTGCAAATTATATCCATACTTCCCTTAATGTTGATGACTACATATAAGCAAAGGGATAATTCTTAACTSTTTTCTTCACTTGGCTACAAAGACCTTGGCAAAAAGTCTCTTACCCTGAGTAAAATTTAGATTTATGTGATGCTTAGCTATTAGCACAAAGATTAATTTCATTGACTGTAAATTGCATAGAAAAGCTTATAAAGGATGGAGCAAAGCTGCAAATTTATAGTTGAATAAATCTCTCTCTAGAGATTAAATCTCCACACACTATTTTATAGATTGGCTTAGATTCATCTCCTGTTTCATGATTTGAGTATATATGAAGCCTAGACTTTTCTTTACCCCATGACAGCTTATTTGATACATTACCCATAAGCAACACTTCTGTTTGGCCTACTTTTATCCCACTTTTTCACTAGGGCATACAAGCAGAAGAAACTTCTTTATCTTTCATTCTGGCAATCTTCTACCTCATCCCATTAATAAACTGTTGGATTTGACAGTGCTGCAAGTGAGAATTGCTTCTCAGATCTCAGATGCAGCTGAAGCCTGAGCTTCAGGCAAATGCCCACAGGGAAGCTGTTCCCCGAGTACATTTCATGATCTCAACTGGATTCAGAGTAAGAATCTGTAAAGAGTATTTGGACAGAAAKTTGATTTTAGGAACATGGGGAATTTTGTGTTTTAATTTAAATGGTGTATCATTATGGGTTGTCATTATGGCCTGGATTCCCTGCACTGAGAAGAAAGCTGCAGGCAATAATGACATCCTGGAGTCAAGGAAGAGTCCTTCTCCTGCCATAAGCAGCAGTTTGGGAGAGCGATGGGTACTGGAGTAACTCAGAGCTTCTGTGAGGAAGAATGTGGAGCAGTTGTTGCCCGAGGCCGCTTTGTAGTGTCCGTCGTAAYGGACAGAACTGATTTAACAGCTGGCTGCGTGTTGCCTAAGTGGAGCCCACCATGTGTTAATTGAAGGATATGTACGAAACAACTGCATGAATCTCTCATCCTTTTTAAAAATTGATTCCTGGAAAAAGAACAGAGAAAGGAAGYTTGCTGGAGTTCTCTGTAGGCTACGGACTTGTTGTGCAGGATGCTGATTCCTCTTTGTTTATTCTGAGAGTAAYGTACTTGCTAGTTTTTATGACTGGTGTGATTTGTTGGTATTGGCGTTTGCTGTTTCAACACATGGTTTTKTTTCTGGCAAGACACTATCAGAAATGGTAGCAGCTGGAATGATGGAATCTGTGATTAAAAGTATTTATGAAATGAACAACAAGGAAAGGCAGTATCATCTTGGTGAAGAATGCATATATTAAATCAAGAAATATGGAGARTGCCAATTATATTTGCTTCTCAAGGCTGTGTGGTAAATTGTAACCTGATAGTAATCCCTGCTTTCTCCAATCCCTGTCCATAGGGTTGTAACTTTTCTTCAGGCATGGATGCATAGCTCTACATATTGCTCTAGATATTAGTGAGAAAAAGCACAGGAACATTCTAATGAAAAGAAAACAYAGATCTAAGATTTAGCTGCCAAGCAAACAGATTGGGAAAGGACAGCCAGGCTGATTCTGATTTGGCTAGCTCTAATAGAAAACAGAAATGTAATGCTGYTGTGCCCTTTGCGTAATGCTTCTTCTGCCCTTTGCTCAATGTGACCAGAAGTCTGTCAAGAAAATATAACCCTGAATAGACAATGGTGTGTTTTGCACCCAGGAGGAACAGTGCACGTACCAAGCCTGAGATACTGATACCACAGTATCAATGCCAGTGGAAGCCAGTTCCATCCCTCTGGACAGAGCATGAATTGTGTGGCTAGAACTTATGCTGTTTTTTATATAGGGATGTCAGAAGGGTTCTTTGTGTCTATTTCTTGTCCCCCACTCACAGATGATTCCTACCTTTGTCCTTTAGCCTAGTGTAACCTGTCTGGGCTTAAGAACACTGCCTTAGATCTCTGCTGGATGTTGTGAACCAAAGATATGAACTGACCAGGATGTTATATGTGCTTGCAGAGGACAATCATTAAGSCTTATACAAGTCTAACTATGTTTCTCTGCAAAGATAGTTTTGCAGAATGGAAAATCTCCAGTCAGGAAAAAAAAGTCAGCAAAAGAAACTAACGGGCTGATGTAAGGCTTTCTGAACCAGAAAGTTGTTGGGTCAGCAATGACTCTTGATACACACTACGTGCTTTGGTCAGGAAAGGGAAGAGATGAAACACTGCATGGTGTAAATGGGCAGGAGAAGTTCCTGTTTAACAGATGGAGAACTGAGAATGTAGAAGATTGGGCAGGATCCTGATTTCTGAAGAAAAGCCATACATGCAGTGACCTCCTGACCACCTCAGTTCATTCATCTGTTTTGCTTTTCTTCATTTTTCCCAATTTATTTTTAGTATGATAAGAAGACAGAAAAAAATGACTTTAAGTGGATTTTTTTTTTATTATCCAAAGCTGTGTAAGTAGGCTTTTATAGTCCTCAACATCTTTTTCCCATACTTATCACATGTCCCTACTTCTTAGATTGTACTGCKGTGGTATAGGCAGTATGAGGAAGGGTGCACTTCATTTGACTAATGAGTGCGAAACCTGCATTATCTCAGGGCTAACAGGTGTGAGAGAGCTACCAAAGTCCTAGGAGAAAGAGTCTTGCTGCTTGACTAGGCCAAAGGAAACCTCCGAGCCAGGAGGTCCCCTAAATCAGAACCAGAAAAGCAGTATGTGAATCGTGCACAGGAGAAACATGACAAAAACTATAATCTATCAGAAGGACAAGATTTTTAACCTGAGCAGGATCATTGAGGCCAGTAAAAGTAAGGATTCCCAAGTAAAATGCGACAGCAAAATTAAGTATTGAATGTTGAGCTTTTTTGAAAATAGATTTGTTTATTTTTAACCATTTTAAAATATATATGTACTACTTCGGAATGATGATATATAATTTCATTTAAAATATAGATACAAATGGAGCAGAGTGTTAAAGGATTTAATTATCCATTAAATTGAAAATGACTCTATTATTCACTATTGTTAGAATGACAGTAGTGTCTATAGCATGTCAAGTATTTTTGACATATCTAGGTGGTCTTGGGTCAAATTCTTAGATGCTGTTAATAAGCCTGTCATCCCTGACATTAACAGAGCTATGCTGAGTGRCAGTCTCTGAGGGTTTGYSCCTCTCCAGTTTTGGTCTGCAAATCTGAGAATGTCTCCAGGTATCATCACAATAGTCAAACTTCTCTTCCTTTTTTATTTCTTCTTCACTCAGTAGAACTTCCAGAAAAATAAAATACAGCAGGCCTGATAATAAGAATGCTGACATCTAGGGAAACAGTGCTTCTTCCTCAACCCCTTCACCTCCCACAGCTTGGCTTTTGGATCGATCTGTAACTTGGGGGAGGCATGTGAAATGTGAAATACCTGCTGAGTTGTACTAACTTTTATTTTGGTTGCTAGCAGGAGGGTTGGCTTTTCTAGCTAATGATATTGTGTTACTTGGTTATCTTCATTTCCCCACACAGTTTCTTTTTCCTCTTTCGTCCTCGGTTTTAAAATTTAGAAATTGCTGTGCTTGTTTGTTAGGTAGTCTATGTTTAACTACAGAATGAGCATCAGATTTTTACCTAGCTCACTGGGTAATTCATATATCTCCAAAGAAAATCAAATTAAGGTTATATATTTGCTCAGATACAAAGATCTATGTGATATCTCCAAAGACAAAGACACAGTTAATACAGATGCTTATTTTGCCACCTACTGGTTTTGTGTTAACTTATGAACAACAAAAATGTATTTTTCTGCACACTTTCTATGAAATAATTTTCAAAATTTATAAGCAGAGAAGAGGTACCTGCATTAACTATGTCAGTAATATTAGTTTGAACGGGACTTTAAGATTCTATGACATTTCGATTTACTCTGTTATTGGTAATTATAATATAACTTGCTATTGAATCAAATGTCATTTTTTCTCTTCTTTATGTGTACACTACAAATATTTCCTAGATATCTTCAAGTGTTTGTGGCTGTAGAAACTTTGCTGCGCTCTTTTGTAACAGRAAAGGAGTCAGCAATTCCGTAATATCAGATACTATTGCTGGAAACTTGCTTTCCAACTTGGTGAAAGTGATAATTTATGCAGTCTGCTATATCTATAGGCCTAAAAAGAGGGATCAAGAAGAAGAGAGGGAGGGAGAATAGAAAACCAAAGCCTATTCTCAACATCAAACGCTAATTGCAGCTCAAGACAAGTACCTGAATTCCTGCCACAAAGGGAGAATAGAGATGCCAGGACCTTTGCAATGGCCATTTGGCATTTCAGCTGTCGCCCCTGCACCATATAATCATAGGGTGTATTTAAGTTCCCTGGCAATTGCAAGTCTCCTAAAAATGTACTATTCTGCCATCCATCAAGCTGAAGGAGTGACAGGTAAAAAATATAAATTGCATTCTTCCTGAAGGTGCTTTTTGTATAAAAAATGATTGAACTCGTATTTGAGTAAGGCTTTTCTTTCTTCTGCTTTGAATTCACTTGGTGACAATAACACGGTGTAATTGTTTTATGAAGCTATTATGAATATTTAGCTTCATAACGACTACCTATGCACTAGGCAGAGAGAATTTTTTTCCCTGCTGCAGTTCTCAGCGCTGCAGTGCTTTTGAAAAGTGCATGCTGTTTCCCTTGGCATGTCAAACTGCTTTAGGGACCGGAGTGAGGGATTTTGAAACCACAGCTGTCCTCTTGCCCTGCCCCTTCTGGAGCTCTGTGAATTAAGAGTCATAATCTCTGCTTCCTTCCTGCGATGACATTCCTTGAAGAAATGTCTTTTATCTCTTCAGTTCCGATGCAGTGGCTTCTAGAACAGAGAAAATAAAAACCACAGAGTAACCTATTTGGCAAAACCTAAAATGAAACAAAATGCCAGTGTGTGCATGTCACAGGGAGAAATGCCATATCATAGGCAAGCAGCAAGTGAGCCCCTGCTTACCCTTGTTGCTGCAGGAGTTGGACTGAAGGCTCACCTTCGGGAACTAAATGATTCAGATCCCAAGCAACACAGAATTAACATATAGTCTTAATGCTAACTAAAATTAATAATAAAATAACAGTAAAAAGGACAGTAATTCTAGTGAGACTGACAGTAAAATTCATGTTTTAAAAGCACTTTCCAGCTGGGATCTGAAATAGGCCGTTGTACAGGCAGAATTTTGAAGAACGGAAGAAACACTGTGTTAAGGCACTAAATCAGTAACATTATTCCTTTGAATGATGAAACACGACCTTTGTTCCTCTTCTGACTATACCTTCCTTAAAAACTATTTTTTTCATCTCTTTCTCAGTAGTGTCATGAACTATATGATTTAAGGACACTCTTTCAGCCCAGTGTCCCATACTTCTGAGGGGGAAAAAAAAAACCTTATTTGAATTCCTTCAAAGAGAACAGGACAAGAACAAAGATATCCTTCAAGTCAGTGTCCTATTTTGGAACATTGTGGACATACTTAAACAACAAAATTTGATGCGTTGTGCATTTGATGCAATATTTAAACTTATTAATGTACTCATCCTCATGTGCAGGGCGGGTTGGACTCCATGCGTGTGCAGGGGGGTTGGACTCGATGACCTCTGAGGTCCCTTCCAACCTTGGGCATTCTATGATTCTATGATTCTATGTACTCATGAATACGCTGTTTCTCTGCATAAGATAACTTGAGTATTTCTGYATGGTACCTTGCTGAATCTTAGAGATGTAGTTTACAGGGCAAAACCTTATTAATTTTGTTGAAAGTTGTGCCAAAAAAATAACACAAACCCAAAGTTTTTTATTCTCCTTTTCTTTTTGGCAGAGGGAGAGGGGGTTACCCTGTTATTAAGTGTTAGTAATCCATCCGCATTGGGCACCCAGTTCAGAAAGCAAACTTGGTCCAATGTGACAACCGCTTTCCAGAGTTTACAAACAAATGTAAGGTTAAAATAATGTTTCTGCACTAAACCACTGCTGTGTATTATGAGAGACTACTTGGCCACAAGACATGTGAAAATGATGACTCACAGCCATCCCCTGCAATGGTTTTCTTGAATGGCAAGCCAACAGTGAAAGTGCAGTGTGCACTTTAAGTTTTGTCTACTGACAGGAGCACTTGAATGCTCAAAGTATTTTGGGATTAAGTACACAATGAATATAGGAAGAGGCATCTTGTGTCCTGAAGTACATAGAAAATAGAGTCTGAGAGCAGTCACAGCTACCCCAGACTTGGCCTGAGGCCAGGTTCCAGGCTTGGTTAGGGTAGGAGATGTGTTAATTCAGTCAGTCTCTGCAACGGAGACATAAAAGGAATTCAAAGTCTGATTAAAAAAAAAAAAAAAAGGAAGAAAGAAAGATGAGATAAAATGCAAGGCAAGAGGCCACAAACTGTCGCGTGTTTTAATATTCCTAAGGAAAGAGGTAGAAAGAAAAGAGGCCTACATGAAGTCGTGCAGTGAAATTAATCTTAGAGCAAAAATCTTTCTTGACCACTGATCTGAGATGGTTTATTCCTTATCTATAGCTGTTAAGTTAACAGATCTCAGCTGGGTCCATTTGGTATTTATCCTTTCTCTAGGGAGAGAAGGGAAAAAACAGTCTACAGTCTTCCCACTCTTTGAAAGCCCAGAATACTAGCTCTGACACTTCACATTGGCTGACCTCTGCGAGTGAGGACATGCCTCCAACTGCTTCAGCTATTTTCTCAGTAGAGATGTCACTGTGCTGCACACATTGTATGTTATTGGAGGAAACTTCAGGCACATCTTACTAAGGACTCCACTCAAAGCAGCTTGCATTTTCATGAGAAGATTCCTGCTGAACCACACCTGGTGAATTAAGATTTGTCGTGGCTCTGCTGTGTTTGGATTGTGTGACTGCTGTACAGGACAAATGCCATTGCTCCATAAACTAAGCATTTGTTTATTGAAGTAATGCATCAAAAGTGATGCTCTGAGATAATTCCTTAGAGAACTCTACATGAACAATGAAAGGATAGCTTCAAAATATTTACAGCTTGTGCTGTATCACCTTTATCACCAGGTTTTTACCTGTGTGTGATTTAGCCTTTTTCCATGAGCTTCTGAACTCTGACAATAAATGTGGCTTAAAAACCAAGATGGCTTTTGGTTGTGAGTATCAAATCTCTGACTGCCTAGGAACTCATCTGTCCTTGATAGCACATCAACTGTTACAATCATTAGATAACTATATAAGGTTATGTCATAAAATAGGGAAGAAAAAAAAGATACATATTAAATTAGCTTCAAAATAAAAGTACTTGTTACTCCAAAATACTTCACTTGGGCCTTGGAGAGCTCTTAAGGGAAAAGGAGGACAAATAAAAGCAATGAAATGAAAGCATCTTTTCAGAAAAAGAAAAGAAAGCTCTGAAGGCTATGAGGAGCACCTAAGCTTGTAGGTGAATTCCGAGGATGAGTGGAAAAGATATACCCAGTATGGCTTTAGGTTATATTTTATGACCTAATTTACAAGAATTTAAGARATTATTGGAAGCAGCATTTATATTTGTATCTGGTATAACTTGACCAGGTAAAAGTGCTGGGAGCAGACTGAATGAAGCCTTGGGGATTTGGGAGCTCAGTCTTCTACACTTATTGGTCAAAAGACTTAATCTAGATGTCTGGTGTTGTTTGCTGCTGCCGTATGACCTCATATTCAAGTTCTGATAGCGACTGATGTGAGGTGCAAAGTTACTTTCATTCAAGACCCAGTACCGTAAGTGAGAATTCAGTGGGTGCTGAATCCTTTCAGTTCCAATCAAACAGAGCAGATGTTGAAAGCCTGCAGATTGGACCTGCTGAGGATGCCAGTGGAACATCTTGTGGGAAAACTGCTACATGATCATTCCGCTCCCTGTATTACACATCTTGGACACATAAGATTAATGTTATGCCGGAAATACTCTTAATAGGCCAGAAAACTAAACAAACAGCAGTCAACCCCCATTCTCAGGCATTTCATCAACTTTCTGCTGTTGTTACAGATGGTTTGATTAAAAACAGAGAGAAATGAGTGAGCAAAAGCTGCAGTGCAGCCTAATGGAGAAGGAAGGAAATCTCTGCAAATGCTAATAGAGGTTTCTTCTCGGTCATTGCAGATGGGGAGGGGTGGAGGCAAGGTTTGCCTTCCTGTACAAAGACACAGTTCCTGTGGTTATCAGCCGCAGACTGACGTCGGAGAGATCCTGGGCAGTTATCTGCAGAGCCGAACCGTTCAGTCATAGAGGGACCTAGCAAGCTTTTTCACAAAAGAAAATCCTCAGGGAATAGCTCCAGGAATAACAAAGCGCAAAATCCCATCATGAAAGAAGTTGCTTGTAATTGCTAAAGATTACATGACATCAAGACCCTCCCAAAATAAAAACAAAACAAAAAAAGATCACCAGGAAGGTTCTTTCTGCTTGTTAGAAGATCAGAGCAGTGTTGCCAGTTCAAACGCTCTAAAGAACATTTGTCTGCAAATCTGTATGCTGCAATTCAATGGACAATGGTAAAGCAAATGAAGAGAATATATTTTACAACCTGAAGACTTGTCCATTCATATCATATGAACTATAAAGGGAAAAAATTACCTTCAATTAAAAATGAGCTGAAGCTTTTAAGTCAGAAATTAGTGAGGAGCCTCATATTACAACTGTGAAAACCCTTGTTGATCACTGATGCATGAAGCTCCTCACTAATTTCTGAGATTCCCACAATAAGAATGCATGTCTTTTCCAACTGCCATCCTAATTTCTCTTTTTTTTCTCCCAGTGCTGCCTATACAGACCGTTGACTGTTACATTAAGACAGTACTGTTGTTGCCTGTACTGCTTCACCTGGCTGTATCCCTTGGTTAATTTCTCTAGACTGTGAGGCCTTTTCAGGCAGAATCGTGATTTTCCTCTGCTYGTCCAGAGGTTCTAGTAGGGCCCTTAAGAGCCCTGGGAGACAGAAACAGCACCAAAGAAGAATCAAGTATTGTACATGGTAGAAGTACTCAAGCTGGTTGTCTATATATTTAATAGAGAAGGAAATAATTTTTTTGGTATTTTGTAATGAAATTAATGACATTGAATAAGTTAGCCCGATTAGACTGAAAGGATTTAATTGACAATTTCATGTCATATTTATGAGGTCTTGGAGTTGCTTGGATATATTTTAAGGGAAATAGCTAAATGGAAATGGTAGGTCCCAGATAGCTGGGATCAGTGTAGTTGGCCCTTAGTGAATGAGAAAGGAAGAGCTGATACAAGTGTGTAATATATACACAAAGTGAACAAAGGAAGGAAGAATTGCTTAGAGTAACTAAATGCTTGATAGAAAGGAAATTGTATTAAGTAAAGAAACAGAGGGAAACAGGAAGAAAGAAAAAAAAGAGCAAATTTTGAGGAGAAAATAACCACAAAAAAGGCACTAAAAATAATTGAAAATGTTTAAGATGTCTGTCATTTGAAACAAAACAATTCAATTATGGAAAAGGAAAATAAATGAATTAGACATGGGACATTTTGTCAACCTAGCCAAAACTAAGCAGAATTAAAGTAATAATAATAAGAAGAATAGAGTTTTTAAAATAATATAACATTTGAGAAATAAGTTTGCACAGAAAGAAGTTGAAAAACATTAAAATTCAACTCAACATTACTGTAGCTTGGTAATAAAAACAAAAGATGCAAACTGATTATGCTCTCAGTGCTGTAAGTTGGAACAACACATTAAGCAGAGAAATTTATAAACTGTACAAATTATAAACTACTAGTAGTAGCAGAAACCTACTACTCAAATATAAATTGTTTTACATAAATGACTGTTTTTCAAACTACAAAGCCATACCCAATTTGGTGGTGCACACAAGACGCAGTTATTCAAACACAGAGCCTTTGAAACATTTTGTTCAGGATTTGATGGAGCATTTCTGCGAATGATCTTATCTTGGTATACAGAGTCATAGTAATAACAGATTTGGTATTCTGTGTCCAACTCATACTCCAAGTAATACAGGACTCTGATTGCTATCCAAGATGATTTAGTTGAAGAATTTTAGAACCAAACCAAGTACTCAATAACACTTTCTCTACATGGATACCCATGGATTTATTTGGGGCATAAAGATGTTTCTGTTTTGTTCTCAATTTCCTGGACAACCAATTATTGAATAATATTTTCAGAGAATTTGCCTCAGTGACTTTCTTTTCTGATCAGTAATAGCTAATTAAGACCATGTTTATGCCTTTATGTTTGAACCCAAATATTTTTCCTTGGCTATCCAGAGAAAGATTGGGCAATTGACAGTGCCACAGGAATGCCTATCATTTCCATCAATAGCATTGTGCATATTCTCCTAAAATGCTCAGAGGTGTTTTTTGGGAAGCCTTATTACAAGTAAATTTGTGACAAAAGCTGCCAAAACCAGAAATGTGTCCTGCCTGCCTTAATGCGTGTCTTCTGATATACGACACGTGGAGCGTGGTTGTATGGTGAAGTACTCCAGAATAAGTAATTCTAATGTTCTACTTATTCTCATTATGAGAGAAGCACACAAGAAGAGTTTGTGAAACCCTGGTGCACCATGCGTTGCCAATTCTTGTTTTCTTGAGGAAATAGCAGGGAGGACATGCTGAAGAGTTTTGCTCTGTTCCTCTGATTTTTCTAACTAAAAAGGACAAAGCCTTTGCAAATACAAAGGAAATAGAGATCTAAAAATAGTTATTTATACATTTGTGTAGAGTCAAATTCTTCTCTCAGTTATAGCTATGATGCAATCTTGTTGATTCATTCACATTATTCAAGGACCAAATTAGATAGAGGTTGAGTTGGCCTCTTCTTTTTTGAAAAACATGATTTGGAGAGGCAGATGGAAGGCAGTCTTAAAGAGGTTAATCATTCAGCTCTGCTTTATTTAGGGCTAATAAAACTGCAGTGTTTGAGTCTGATGAATTATGGAAGAAGACAGTAAATCTTGGGTGGAATAATAAAGAGAAGAAGATAAAGTCAAGCTTATTGTAATTAGTAAGTATCACTGAGATGACACTCGATAGCTAATGATTAATTTACTGCAAAGGAAACTGGAACAGCTATTATCAGCAAAAAAGAAATATAATGTGATAAAGAAGCATGCTTGATATAAATATAAAGCAGCAAATGCAGAAGATGATAAGATCAAGCATAAACAATTATGATGCAATCTGAAATGAAAGATACATATAAGAAGTAATGGCCCAACCAAACCAAAAGTTTTCTCATAACATAAGAAATAAAGATAAGTTAAAAAAGATATCAGGGCCTAGAATGTGATTTATTGAGAGAAAGAAGTAGACACAACTACTCTTTAAAAAAAAAAAGAAGCTTATTTAACCGAGGATTTCCAGCAGGCAGTATCAAGATAGTCATTTCCCAAAGGAAGAAAAATATTGAAGAAAATGAAACACTTGCTAAGGAAGATTATAAGGAATTAAAATGTCTGAGGCCTGTGAAAATGTCAGGACAGATAGATCCATTCCAGGTCTCCCAAAGAAGCAGCAGGAGACATAACAAAGGTTTTAACGTATATATAATTGGTAAAGCTTTATAAAGGAGAAAGAAAATGAAGCATTGGCTTAATATTTTAAAAGTTACAGAGGGAAGGTTAAGATGAAAACTGATCGCTGAAGTTAATTCAGCAGGAAGAAAGCACTGACTGAGATAAGTGGCATGGTGAATGTTTGTGAGCTGCATTTTTAAAACAGTGAGTTATTATTTGGGCAAATCCTTCATTTATTCCTGAATTTATCCATCTGAGAGGTTGAGACATTTRTATTTACAAATAATTTTGATTACATCTAGTTATTTATTTTCTTTTTTCTTTCTTTTTTTTTTTATTTTTTTTTTCCACGGAGAAAGGGAAAATCACCTCCATTAATGAGAATTAGTCTATCATAATCTTGGAAAAACCATAGACTTTGGACAATCCCACTTTAACATTCTGAAGGTTTTGAGGTTCTTCTACATCTTTGACAGAGCTTTAGTATCCACAACTGACATCATTTTCGTAGGAAATTTGGAAGGTTCAGCTACTCAGATAGATTTACTCAAATTGGTTCTTTCTTGGTGATTTAATACACAGCAAAAAGACTCCTCACTTTCTCTGTGCTAGCTTTTTGTTGCCTTATATGATAACATTCAGCCCAACAGGAAATACCAAACACTAAACTTCTCTTTCTAAAATTCAGTCATGTCTATTTTTTGAATCAGATAGTGAGGCTGTAATTCCTTTGAGATGTGATTGATGGAGGAGATTTGATTTCCTACATCTTGATTTCTGCTGTTAGAATCACAGAAGTTATGGTAAGATACTTTAATGAGAGTTACYTCAGCTGTTTTTAATGATCAATGGTGTCACAGAGAACACTTAGAATTCATATCGGATTTGGTTGTTTCTGGAGAGACATTATTGTTTCTATTAACTATTTGGGTATTTACTATCTGTTATAAAAGCAATAGGTGCATATTGAAAGTAATATGTGTATCACTAGTACAATGGTTTTACATTAAACAATTTCACTTGGAATAGCTTTTAAAATTTCATAATAAAGGGACATAGTAAGTAAAGTGAGTTGCTATCATAAGAAGAGAGGCATATGAGCCTGAAAAATTCAGAATTCAGTAAGATTTYGTAATGCAAAGCATACATATTAAAAAGGATAAATTAGGAAAACTCAGATGTTTGTTTCATTAGTTTTAGTAGGTATGGGATAGRCCAACACGGAAATAACTGCATAGTAATGAAAACAGCAGAAGTGTTAAATAGAAGTATAAAATATTTTCAATCGATCTTGGAAATGAGAACTTTTACAGACTGAAGAAAATTTTCTGCTTCTGTTTTTGTGGGGAGACTTTGGATCGATTTCAACTTTCAGCTCTCAGAAACAAAGTCCATATTTAGGCACTGGTTCCCGGTGGTTTGGTAGGATTCACTTGGGAGAAAAATGAATCTAGCTCCGACTGAAGTTAYGCAGAAGCTTCCTATTTGCTTTAAATGGGATTTGGCTGTATGTAAGAAGGGAGTCCCTAATCTCTTCAGCAGACTAATTCATCTTTCTGCTGTTATAAATTACTGTTTCTTGAATGGCCAGATGAGCCACTTTGAGATGCTAAAACATAATATTGAACCAAGAGAAGCTTTCTAGGCTAAATTTTGAAGAAYAAGGTAATCTGGTTTAACTGACTGACATTGAGAAATGTCTAGTAAAATAGTGACAAAACAGTTTATTTCTATATTTTATTTCTATATAGTTTATTTCTATATGGTACTGGGAATGTAAAGAAAATAATTAGAGATTTACTAATATTTCCTTTACAAGGTTCAAGTGATACTACAGTCCTTTGATTAATGAATTAAGTACTTGCAAATAACAATTTCAAAAATTTAAGTGCTAATTTCTGAATATTTCTGCACTTTGGCTTGATTCACTATCTATGAGCTATTTTAATAGGGTGGATATTCTGAACCAGCCAGATAAGATGGTAATTTTTCAGAAACTGTAAATAATCTTAAGGATGGAAAAAACAATCAGTGACCAAGTAATAAGCTTTTTAAAAATGCAGATATTTACAAACAAAGTTACGAGGGAACAAAGGAAATGGACATAGACTTTTGGCTGGTATACTTTGGCTCAGGAGCCTGTTTGATGGATTCAGCCTCCACAGTGGCTACCAAACGCTGCAATTTTTGGTTTGGATATTTGCCCACTTCACCACGGGAGACAACACTAACATTTAATTGGTGTTTCTCAAGCCTGTGTTTCATACAACACATTTCATAAGAGTGGCTGAGCTGCAGGAGTAAGACAGTCATTCACAGCATTGCTGTGCCTTTGCAGAATTATTTCACAAACAGTATTTTTGTTTATTTTTGTGGAAATAAGTGAAGGAGGTGAAGAGGATTTGAACATGTGTTATGTGTCATTTCTTTATTATAGGCTTTACAAACTGACATATATTCATAGATTAAAAACTATGATTAAAAACATAGATTAAAACATAGATAAAAACAGAGATTAAAAACTAAGTGTAATTGCAGTGCCCATGTATTTCCATTGCCATGAACTTTAGCTATCCTGATTGCTAGACAGGAAAAGTGAGAGCAGTCAGTCCTTGCTAACTGGCACACACACTTCTGCTACAGTGTATTGGTTTGGATAAACCTGTAGGCCAAGGATAGGGTGGGAAACAGAAAGAAGGCAAGAAAGTAAAGTGAAAATTAGGATGAGTTTCAAAACAAGTAAAGGGGCTTGTTCTTCATGCAGTAGGAAATAAACTAGCAGAGCTTTCTGCCAAAGGCTGCTTGTGTAAAAGTGTAGAGAGCTTCAAGAGGAGACTGGCAGATGTAATGGAAGAAAAGTTCACAAAATCGGATTGCTAACTGTACAGAAACCATCCAGCTCATGAAGATTATGAGCTGGGAGTACTTGAAGGATGGAAGGCTTGGGGAGAGACATTGTGTGTCTTTGTCCTGTTTTCACTTGAATTTAGCAAGCTGAAATCATTACAGGAGACTAGGTGCTGAGCTCAACAGATGCTTTCTTACAGGATGGTCTTCTAATGTACTTATGCTTCAACATTAATGTTTACTGAACATGAGCAATACTTTTGTCTGCTGTTTATTTTGTATATACACAAGAGAAACAGAAAACATACATACCATAAATGTGTAGTGCTCATCACTGTTTTATGATATAAAATTATAATTAACGGTAGAATCTAATTGTAACACTATCTCCTTTTGAACCATAGTTTCATTAGCAGGAAAGCTTAGGCGGAAGGTTAAGAAATTTCATATATGAAATAAGAGTTTCATATGATAATTTGAAAACTCAATTTGCAGTAGCTTCATTCACCCGTTGTGGGTAATCAGAGCCCTCTGATTTCCAGGTCTTTATTGGAGCTCTTAAAATAGAAGCATTGGAGAGTTTCACTGAGAGGATATATGCCTTTTCAAAAAGAAAACAGTTCTCTTGGCCTAAAATGAAATCCATATGTACAAACTCCAGTTGTCTGAGAGTGAAAATCAATGCAGGCAGAAGRGTCTTCCCATACAGATTATTCTCCAGGATTGGTCTCTAAATACGTAACCACTGAATGTTTTCTAAACACAAAACAGGTGGTCAGTAATATATCATTTTGGATGCTTTTTGATAGCATCTCATAACCCCTTTGGGATTTTTTCTGCCTTGATATAATAAACAGTGCCTTGGATTATAGGGTGAGAACTCTTTGATTTATGAGTGTTTCAAAGCAGTAGTGTGTACTTGTTCATTTGGTATATGCAAGAAAGAAGAGTTTGGGTATTTTGCTTTTGAAACGTTACAAAAACTGAGTAATTAGTTTTAAAACTTATAAGAAGAAAATGCAGCATTTGATGCTATTTTTAAAGCCTGATCAAAACTCCTTGAAGCCAATGAGAGTATTAATTTGATTTCAGTTGGCCTTGGATCACAAAAATTTATTATTCTACAGTCGGATCACATTAGCACAGACCTTATATTTAACTCTGTACATTAATATTATATTGATCTCTTTTAAAATATATTTTATTTTTAATGTTTATTCTGCATGTTTAAATGGATTCCCTTTAGTCTCTTTCAGTAATTTATCTATAATATATAACGGACCTCAGCTGTTTCATGACTGTAATTCTTCTATTTATGATTTATTCTCTTCTTACAATTAGTCACTTTTTGTCCTTGTAATACCCTGCTCATGCTTAGAAACATTTGTAGAAGACCAAAGTTATTTTGCTCTAGTATTTTTGCAAGAAGAATTATGTGGCAATAAAGTAAATGGTGAGGGGAAGGAGGTCATGTCTTTACTCTTATTCTCTTGAAAGTGGGAACCAGTGAGTGCGATTAGCAGCAACTCTTAGTTCAGCATCTGCATTCAATCAGAAGTTATTTTCCATTTCCTAGACTGCTTTGTGTAACACTTCACCACATCATCTCCCTCCTCTCCCARACATGTGATAAAAGAAAGATTTCTAGCTTTCTCATCTTTTTTCGCCAACCTTGTTAAAACTTAAATACATGATTTTCTTTAAAGGAGTGATAACATAAGTAAAATAAATGGCTGGACAAAACTAGGCCTTTTGTAGTTTTTGTGCAGCACTTAACCCTGTACTAGAGTGACTCAGTAACACAGAATAGAGTGAAAATATTAAAATGGTTGCTTACTTTCATCTCAAAGATGTTAATTTTAGGTTATTGTACTTAGAGATGGAAACGAGCTATTTTCTTTCTTTCTGGCACATCATTTTACCATACACTTTGCCATGTATCAAGTATCATAACTTTGCACTACGGAATCCCCTCTGCGTTATGTCTTCTCCCCAAATTTTAGCAACTTATTTAAGGTTTTTAATTTCATATAATTAGTGGATCTAAAATAATCCATAAATACAAGGCAATCCACATTGGGGAATTATGATTTAACTATTTAAAATTGAGAGACACTTTTGCTTTTTTTGTATAGAAAAGTAGACACTTTTTTGCTATATGAAGTTTACAGTCACAAAGCATTAACATTCAAATATAGATAAATCCTTAATAAGCTGCAAATATCACTTTCTTCATATATTTATTATCAGCAGATACTAGACAAAAGATAACTAATATTGAAAGCATAGTTGGAATCAATATCTTTAAACATGATACCTCCTCATCAAAATCTGCCAGCAGCCTTAAATAGTATCAAGGAGACAAAGATTTTCACTACTTTGAGATAATTTCGCATAAGCTTTGTAATTACATTCTGTTACACTTGTTCTGCTTCTCATTCCTCTGACACCATGGCCAAATACGATGTAAAAATGCTTGTTATATAACATGCATAAGAAATACAATTTCTGCAAAGATCAGTATGGATGAGCCCATCCTGTTATGCTCAGAACATGCAGATAAGAAATAATCAGAAAGAAATCTCAGCAGCTCTTACTTCCTGTGGTAGATATTCATGTGACCCTGTGTAGACTGAAGCTAAGCCATTAAACTACCAGATCATGAGAACTTGGGAAGAAATTAGTAAAATATTAGTAAAATAGTATTTTGTAGGAGTCTGGAACAGAAGTGCTTGAAAATGGTATTCAGCTCCCAAATATTTGTTTTTCTCTTAAGAATTTAAAAAGAGAAAATTAACTGTAGTTCATGGGTTGTGAAGTAAAATTTCAAGTCTTTCTCTTTAACAAGATTATCTTATATATTTCCCAGATGTTCCCATCRCTGAGTTTACAGACACAGCTGGATGTTACTATTTATGTCATTAAGGAATGTCTGGGGGCTGTTTTTCTGGGGGTGGGAGGAATAAACTCTGTGTGTGTGGTAGTTTCTTTCTTTAATATATAGTTTTCTGATCTGTCCAGACATCCATTGCATCATATAAGTGGCTCAAATTTAAGTTATTCTGCTACCTTGTGGCTGTAAGCTGTAATACAATATCTAATCAAAAAGCATTTTTCTTTCATGTTAGTACTTATTGTTTTTATCAGCGGACCATTTAAAGCAACTAAAACAATTAGGATAAAATGTTTTCCAAACTTTGAAGGGGATTTGATTGTAATTACATTTGAGTGCAAAGAATGCATTCATTTCAGTCCTGTGACTCTTTCTACACATCATGTGCATCTCACTTATTTCTTGTTCCTTAGAGGGGGAAGAAGCATTCTAAAGATTTCTACTAAAAAATCTCTTGTTCTTAAGAAAGAGTTGTTCCCATTAAAGAAGGCAGAAACTATTACCAGATTGAGTTTCTTGGCTATGTTGGAAAGCAATGGAACAATATCATGTTTGAAAAGATTTCCATGTGTTAAAGATACTTGTATTATGTAACTATTACAGATGCAAGATGTTTTTATATGCTTTTTATGGCTAGGAGCAATTACTGCTCTGAGTATTTACTTTTGGGGAGCAAATGCATACTGCTTCTAGGTTGTTTTCTAGTTTCCTTATAAAAAGTCTCAAAGTTGAGAATGGACAAGATGGGATTGGTGCCACCAATGGCTATGAATTGGCAAACTTCTTTTTCCTATTGAATGAATGATTGATCATGAATATGAGCCTTGGTCATTTTGTAATGGAGATTTGGACATTTMGGAAACTGCCTAAGACCAAGTATGTCCATATGACTGCTGAAATAAGTGAAGCTCTAAGGCTGAGTTTGGGGGGAAAAAAGCTGAAAGAGGAGAGATATATCCCAACACTGTGGAATATCCCAAACTCAGAGATAGTCTTGTCTGAACAATCTTGCGCATCTTTGGGTAATCAGGAGTCAGACACTGCTCTCAGGCTGGCAGAGATTTGAGAAAGCAACATGAAAGAGGAGACAGGCAGTGACTTACTCTGGCTGACGAAGCCACATAGGAGGACTGATTCAGAGAGTGCTTTTTAGTTTTTACTCCAAGCATGATGAGCTAATGGGATTCATTTGTTTCCTGGGTTCCTTCATCCTCTTTTTTGTATCATCTGTTCAGTCCACTTTCACATGTTTTTGTTTAGGCTCTTCCTTCTGTACTCATYCAGCAAACTGCAGAGTGTATAAGCTGTCTGCAGTGTTACAGTGAATGCCACTTGCATTTAGTTATTCTTTTTTCCCAGTTTTTCATTTCTCTTCCTTGTGTATGTTGTGTTCATAAGTGTATTTTCACAATGGGCTTGTTTTTGTTGCTTAGGTGCTGCTCTAAATCCAAGTTATAATGGGTTACCCACATGTAGGGTGAGAGTGAGACACTGCGTACGGTAATTTTTCATATCAAAGGCTCAATTAGGCTAACCCAATTACTAATAATGTAAAAGTATTTCATCCAAGGATAATGTTCACATGGATAATGGAAACTGTTAGCCAGTTTCCCTAGCACAAAAGGTCTGCCTGAGTTCAGGTAAATTTTTGTGTCAAACGTCCTCTGAGCTGTGTGAAATGACCACAGAGGAAAGCAGTGGTTCGTGTCATCCTAAAATAGATGCCTACGATTGGTTGGATGAGTCATGTCTTAAAAGTCTCTGTTTCTCTCCACTGACTATGCACGGAGCCTAAAAGGACGGGCTTACATCTAAAATCTACATTYTAAATATCTAAATTTAAGTGAAATGAATCATACCAAAAGATCGTTTCTATTTTCATTACTGTTAACAATATGAACACTCCTGTTAGCAATATAGAATTGTTACGGTATTCAGAGATCTGAAATCTTATGATTTTACTTAGCAATTTCTTTCAATATTTATTCTTGGTGTAAAGAATTAAAAGCATCATTCATCAGGCAGAAATCCTGTTGGAATGCTGGACTTATAGGAAGCAGGGGTGTGATAATTTGACAGCTGTGTATATCTCTAGTAAGTATCTGTATTTTAACAAGATCCAGAGTAGAAAGTGTTCAGCTGGAAGACCACTATAGTAGACTATTGGAATCTACTATAGAGGTAGCATGCTTACTACCTTTAACAACACGAGTTAAATGCAAAATATCTATTTACATCATGCACAGTACAGCAGGACAATATTTTTATGATGTAATGGATTCCTGTAGGAAGTGCTTTTCATCAAAATKGATGTTTTCTGTAGGAATATCTCAATCTGACATTAAAAAAATTGAGYGAAACTGTTTCAAGAAAGTTAAAACATTCTCTCTTTTTGATTTTCATTTTTTCTTACTATTTTAAAATGAAATACATTGCTCTTGAGTTCATATTCCTTGTCACTTGAAAGAAAAGACTATAAAAAGCTTAAAAATCTATAAATGCAATCTTACTGATGCAAARTAACATCTTCAAAAATTCTGTCTCATGGCAGAATTGTTTTTTAGTCAAATTTTAATAGGAAAAAATCTCAAAATTTCTTTCCAACTATCCTGTCTTTATTGAATTCATCAAAGTATTGCATTAACCTAGAAAAAAACCCTTATGTCATTAGTACTTTTCTGTTAGTACATGCTTTTTCTGCATTTCATGTAGACAAACACATTTAGAGAAGGGAAGAAGTCTTAACTATTAGTATGTTTCTATAAACTTTACAAATACAGGAGCCTGATGAAGGAAAGAGACTCAGAACACTCCATTCACAGGCTCCGTGGAGACAGAACTCAACAATAATACATCTTATTTGGCAGCAGATGGTAAGCAGCTAGTATGTCAGCCACAGTGCTGCTGTATCTTTCCTGGTGMGATTGTCATAAAAGATACCTTGTGGACTGAGTGACACATGGAAATGAAGAACACAGATTCTTAGGAAACAAAACTTCATTTTGCTGACCMMAAAAAAAAAAAAAAAATCTTAATTGTTAAGATAATATAGTCAGCAAATAAATGCTTATATATACATTTGACATCTTATTGGATTTATATTACCATATTAGTTTGGAATATATTTGTATATATTGTATATATTTGTATATTGGAATATATGTGATTTGATGTGATTATGAGGCTAGAGCAGACTGGCAAAGCAATGTTAAGGAGTTCAGATTGCCTCCAAAAATGGAGACATCAGTACATCCCTGAGTGAAATCTTACAGTGCCCAACCACTCTTGGGAAGAAACACTTTTTCTTCATGTTCAATTGCAATTTCTCTTGGTGCCTCTCTTGACCTCTTAGGCTGCGCATTTCTCATAAGAGCAGGCTAGAATACACCTTCMTTTAGTGGAAATATAGTTAGGTCTCCTCCAGGCTAGCCAACAGAGTACCCCCAGCAGCTTCTCCTGCAAAATAACCCTCCGTTTCCTGACCAGTGGCCCTCCTTTGGATTCTCTTAACCCTGTCAATATGCACTGGTTCCACTGAGAGCTCTATTTTCTGTCTGCTAGGCATTTCCCAGGAATTGGCTCTGTGCAAGCATTAAACCAAATAGCTGTGTCACTGAAAACACTCCAAACTGCACTGTCAGTGTCTTCCAAATATGTTTGGAAGAGGGGGCAGAAGTACTTGTGCATTAGTATTGATACACATTATCCTTGCTTTTACTATGAGACGCTAATCTAGGATCAGGTGGAAGTGACAGAGCAAACAAGTTTATTCAGCAGTGACTTTTTAAGTGACTGGGTATATGGGTACCTTTCAAGGTAAGTCCTTTAATAAGGGACACCCAGCCACGTGCTCTTCGTTTCAACCTTGTGCAAATAAGCTGACGAATCAAGACAAAATCCTTTGGAAGTCCTAGGAAAGGGGCATTTTCCTCTGCTTCTGAAGCTTAGAGAGAGCAGAGATCACAGTTCTCCGAACTGTATCCAGGTGCCATGAGYGAAGCGTTTCTTTACACTCCATCATGTGTTATTAGTTGTTAGTGTTACCGGTACTACTTCCGTCCCTTTGGTCTGTGTATGGCTCTCGTACCACTGCCCTCATCCAGCAGCCTTTGATTTGGAGTGAGGGAAAAGGGGTTTTCCTCCTCCCAGCCTCCTAAAATTAGGATTTCATCATTGATTCACCATGTCTTGTGGCTAAGTGTGCCTTAAAAATAAAATGAACATCCCCTCTTCTTTGAAACATTGGCAGTTCTAAGAACCAAATTTTGATTATGGCATGGAGGAAAAATCCTTTTCAAGTCAATTTTCATGTGTACTCTGCCTTCATACTTAGACATGTGCATTTCCTGCATCAGCCACAAGATGGGAATATTGGCCTTTGAAGCTGTGTCTATAATTTTACCTTGTACAGTGCCAAGCAAGGACTCTGAGAAAACGTTTTGTCCCCTCATGGAAATGATCCCTGAACACCAAATTAAACTGGAAGTAGATTTTGGAATGTTCATAAAATATTAGTCAGCCTGTTTCTCAATACGAATTCAAGGTTCAAATGTCACGTACACGTTAAGGGAAGTCCATATGACTAAGCACTGCAGTTCTCTAGTGCAGATTCCCRTTGTTTCTGTTTGATTCTGAACTGAGCTGACACCTTTTCAGACAGTGGTTTCCCTTTAGCCCCTACATTCTACTGTAAGGATGAGCAGAGTAACAGATCAAAACCCTTTCAGTTGTATTTGAACGCTTCAGGTAGTATTTACAGGTCATCATCTGCAGGTTTGAGTGAAGTGAGAGTAACTTACTTGCTAAAATGACCAACTCAAAGTAACTTGGGGAATGAGAACTCCTGTTAAGAAGGCAAGTTAAATAGTTCATTATATATGTATATTAACTGTGCATAATTATCCCACAGTTAAATTTTTCTACTGGGGTTACTGGAAGACTGTCTGGCTTTAGGGTTATTTCTGTAAGCCACGAAGCTATGCCCTATGCCACATGATATCTAATGAAATGGTGCCTTTGAGGGAACCAAAGGAAAATGCAAAATACTGAATCCCTGAGCATTGAAGAAGTTCAGATGTGAACCTGCTGGCCTGCATTCAAAGCAATCAGAAGTATTGGGAAGCTAGTATCTGGACATAAGCAGATACTTATAAGCAGAGTGACACACGTTCCTCTTGAAAAACAGCACAGCACCACACAAACTCACTACATTTTGTCATTTTGCTGTTGTTCCATGTTTTATTTTAGTTTTTTTTTGTCAGAGAAATGTTCAGTTAGAGAGGAACATTTTACTAAGGAGTATGTAGGAGGTGCAAGCTTACATTAGTACCCGTTAAATGGATTTGTGTATGTGTACAGATGTCTGTATACAGATTTGAAAAATTACTTGGGGTAAGCAGGCATGTGCTTATCTCCAGCCAGCTGGTACGAGGAAGAGATTGAACGACTTAACCGTTGCATGCTCTGTGCAAGTACTAAAACAAGAGTATTCGGACAAAACRTCATCTCCAGATTGGCTCGTTAGATTAATGTTGTAAACAAGAGTTAACTAATGCTTTTAAAAGGTAATAATCTAATTCATTTTGCAAAGGATATAGCTACCATTCAAATACAGAAGAAAAATAACAGCTTTTTCAAAACAGTATTTTGACTAAAAAAAGTATGAATCAGGCTAGCTTAAGTGTTGCTTTTTTGATGTAAAATACAAAAGTTTAATTCCACTTTTTTCATGTTTTTCATTCTTAAAAGTGATGCTGAGTTTATACTAGCCTAATTGAAAGCAGATATAGTAAAGAAAAAAGAAACATCCTTTTTGAGTGTAACAAGTGCTAGTAAAAATAATGTCTTGATATCCATTTTCAAAAGATAAATCCATCTTTTTTCAGGGTCTATCAATTTTACCTAACTGAAATTATTATCCAGCTTTTAACTGTATTCAAACAAACTTGAAACTCCTTGCTCCTGTATTGCAGGCACACTGAAAACTTTGGGGCTTCTGCCCTTTCCAGGCCCACAATGAAGAACAGAAAGGCTGAGTGGATTTGTAGCAAGCAATAACAAAGCTGCAGTAGATATATTCCTGTTCTTCCTATATGCCCGGGCCTTCTGGTAAACCTGAAACCTCCTATTCCTTCACTGTGAGCCTCCAGGGAACTCGATACTATGGCATCTCCATGGATAACAAAGACGACTAGCCGTACAATCATACAAATGCCTGGGGAAATATGGCCTTAGACCTAGTGTTGCATTTAAAGAAATAAATAAAAGTCTCTGTAAGAGAAGAGGAAAGAAAATGCAGCATTTCCATACTAATAGCCTGCTGTCCCTTTGGCAGAACTTTGCTGTGAAGTAGATGCTTCCTGCCACTGTTCAGTAGTTGTTTGCTCTCTTCCAGAGTACAGTTATAGGATGAAAAATTACTGATATCTTTTTTTTGTGCAATGTCCTTCCACCTTCTGTATATACCTAACCAAATCTCTTTGCCTTCGAGTCATTTAAACACTTTTTTTTTCTCTTTCTGTTATCAGTATAACTAAATATCTAGTTAAAAATCCTTCCCTTAATGTCTAATCATAGCACAGTTTCCTGACTGACAGTCAGCTTATGTCTTTACAGTCTTACAGCATTACAGTTGTTTCTGGAGGAAATCTGGCAAGAGAGGATTCATGAAAAAGTATTCAGAGTCTCCTGAATGGACTCTACAGCTCTTCTGTAGTCTCTCCTTTCATGCCTTTAAGAAAAAGCCTTCCTCAGCCACCTGGTGCATTTTTTATGAAGAGAAGTAGGATTAATTGCTGTGTAGGCAGACGTAGCTCAAGGAGCTATTTAAAACAAAGTGTTTGCTGGGTTGTTTGCTTATCAGGAAACTCCTAATTGAAAAAAGAAAAAAAAGAAAAAGAAAAAGAAAAAGAAAAAGAAGAAAAAAAGCCATCTTGCTTTCCTGGTGTGTTTTAGTGAGGATGTAGAGTTTCTTGATAGATATTGTAGATATTAAACTGCCTGGTTTAAACAAAGGCAAACAAAGACCTTCTCCAACTTTTAATTGTTTTAATTAAATGAACTCCTTTTATGTAGATGTGTAAAGAGGGAATCAGACAATATATACCGGAGATGCCACTTTATTTAAAACTGTTCCCTGAACTAAAGAAATGTTTTAAGCTACCAGACAGTGTGACTTCCATAGCAGTTTCAGCAGGATCATTGATCTCTAAATTCAGTAAAATTGAAAGTAGTTGTGAAAATTGTGCTCCTCTCTATCTCCTCAGAGCTATGAATTCAGTCTTATGGGTAATGGCATTAAATTAAGATATTAAAACTCACTATTAGAATTTCCTTGTTTTTGCCTGCCTTACATATCTTGCATGCACGGGCAGTCCCGAGGAGACTACTGGTCCTTGTCACATTTACTTACAGAGTTAGTGTTTGAAAGACCTTTCCTTCTATACCCCTGAAATATATCATGCTACTGCAGAGGCAACACTGGCAAGATGTGAGACTTCTTGCTGCACTGAAATTTACTTGTTTTTGTTTAGATATCTCACTACAGCAATAATATTTATCATTAGCAGTATTTGTCCATAGATTTCTTTTCTATAAACGTGAGAAACCATGTTGACAAAACTGCATGACAGAAATGTGAAAAGGAGGACATAATTGCTTGAAAATCCTCACAGGCATTCCAGTCTTCTTGTGCAATACTAATTTAAAAGTGGCAAGAGGCATAATAGTGATTAGTAAAAATGGTGGTAACATTTTTAATTCACCGAAAGCTGTGGACAAAAGAAAAATAATACGCATACCTTTTGTAAGCTCAGAAAGTGCAGTGGAAGTTACACACAACAGAACAAATCTATAACTCAAATCTTGCAGAAGTCTATAGAGCAAAGATGGAACAGTAAYTCAAAGTGCTTCAGGTCTTAATATCTCCTCTACAATTCTAGCTTGCCCTTGTTTTAWCCTCCATCTGGAATTTGGATGTGGACACACTGCCCAAGAAGCCTACCTGTGTGCACTGGATTACTGCATTTCATGTGCACTGTGCCCCTTGTGTCTGCATGCTACCTGGCATAGTCTAGGCAGAACAGGAAGGAAACATGGACACTTGTGACTGGAGAGGCAATGGACTTCAATTCTATGTCCRTTGAAGACTAATCTTATCAGGTAAACAGGCTTGAYAATTTTGGTTTTCATCATCCCTATCTGAATTCTCTGTGATGTTAAAGATGGGTTACTCTCATCCCCATTCCTTGTCATACTGTGGGCAAGCATCACTAAATCAGGTATCAAGATGCAGACCTTTCAGGAAACCCAAATATGGAGTGAACAGTTTTCTCCACCCCTGAAAAGTACATAGGATTGATCTGTTTGCTGTACAATCCGCAAGCCCTGGGCTGGGGATAAAATTTCTTAGCAAAGAGACAAACTAGATCAATTCTCTTCTGTTGCTGGGCTAGAGTTGGTCAATAGCTGATATTTTCAGAGCACCTCCATCAAGAATTTATGAGATTTATTCAGTTTATGCGAAAGAGCACTCCATAATCATCACTACACAGTGATGGCCCAACAGGGTGTTACTAACTGGATATCATTTAATAAAAGTTTTTCAAGTGCTCAGCATGCTTTCATCAGAAGGTGATTTTTGTTTTTATCCTTGTTTTGTATGAACATTAGGAGGTAATCAAGAAGTTACAAGAGTTGATGATTTATGAAGCTTTTGAAGTGGTGGGTGCAATTGTAGGCTAGATATAATGCTCATATTGATCTCACTGTTGGTAAAAGCATAAGACTGTTGACTAAAAGTACTAATAAAATGAATTTTATAACAGACTGTTAAATAAGAAATAAGAAATATTTTTCCTAACTTGATTTTGGTTAATAGAGGCCTTGGCCAACATTGGGCTGTATAAAGATGACAGGGGGTTAGGCCTCACCAGTATTACCAAGTCTGGTGACTAATTCTAGTATGTTTTCAGAATTAAAAAATGTAGCAACAGTTATGGTATTACTTCTTTTCTTGCATTATTCTTTTCCTATTGCCGTTGAAATTTTGTTCCATTTTGTTCCATGATTTTTAGTATTGTTTGTAAGACCAATCTGAAAAATGACTAATTTAAAGTTGGGCGAGGTATTTTGATATTCTTTTATTTTAATTTATTTTTTTAAAAATAAATTACTATTAGGATTTACTATTACTATTAGGACCAAAAATTACTATTAGGTTTTTTTTTTTTTTTTTATCTTCAGAGGCATTTTAGATCAGATGTTCACTGAGGTCAATTACCATTTTCCTATTCATTACAGCACCTAAGGGGTCTCTCCAAAGCAAAATCACTCTGGAGAAACAACACAGTTATGGAAGTTTTCTTAAATTAATTTAGAAACTGTCTCCAGTTGTACAGATTTCATCTTGTTCATACTGACAAGGATACTAAGGCTTCTATGAGAAAAGCCTAGCAAACCTAGAAAGTCCCTCTGGCTCTATTTTTCACTTCTATTTAAAATGTGGTGTAATACCCCTTGTTGGTCACTGAAGCTGGAAAGTTCTAAGACATATTAAAGAATTTACAAACCAGCAGGGCTGACATGTCTTTATTCAAAGATTTGCTTCCAAAACTAACAAAAGACCAATTTTGAATTTAACTACTAAGAATTCAACTACTAAGATTCTTGTGCATAACATACCCCAAAACATCTACTAGTTAGGCACAAGAATGTAACATCAGTCTAAGAACAGTTCTGAATTAAGAAATATATCAATTCCTAGGTTTTCTGTAGTATGGTGAAAAGCTTATAAGATGAAGAAGAGAGTGTTGTAGACATTAGAGTTAAATTCTAATGTAGAAATGTAGAATAAAATTGTGAACTAGAGGGAAGAAAAAGAAATAAAGGATTTGGGAAAAAAAAAGGTAGCCTAAAATGACTTCTCCTAATATTCACATATGTGAGCATTAAGGGACTGGCTGTAGTTATGGGCATTAGACAAGCATGTGATTTCTTGGAAACCTATATGAATAATATAGGGGTGCTTCTGTTTTCATTCATAATGACATAAATGGTAACAACATTCATGGGCCTAATTATTGAAAAAAATAGGAGAGAAGATAAATGCAACCTTAGATATTTATATTTGTCATAGCAATAAAATGCACTACTTCTTTGTAAACCAACCGCAGTGCTGAATTTGGCTTGAAGAACGTGTAAAGAACAAGCTTTCTCTTACACATAAAATACCCTGTCAGAGACCTGCATCAGATTCTCTTCCTTAAGGTTCTTCACTTGAAGACACAAGAGAAAAATCTTCTGTGGTGTGTTAGATAATGAAAATCCACCCAAAAAAAAAAAAACCAAAAAACTTTTTTATGTGATGTGCTGGACACTGATCTTTTTTTAGCATGGATTCCCCCATGATCTAAATCAAAACAGCCCTGCTGAAGTCAGTGGAGCAAATCAATCAATACTGGCTAAGGGTTTTGTGCCCAGTCAGTGTTTTGATGGGGAGACAGAAAAAGGGACACTTTTCACTGTAATGTGCTGAAAAACATCATGTGTCTTACTGGGTCAGGCAACAGAGTGCCCTTAGAAAAAAATAAAAATAAAATCACTGCCTCTTGGCTAAGCAAAAGAATCATGCAGTTTTAAATACAAACAATGGAGCCTTTGAACTAAAGATGTGCAGGCATGAAACTGTTTATTTATAGGGAAAAATGACCCACTTCTCTCGGAACATGACCCAATTTAATCTGCTAGGAAAAGAAAAAAGAAAAAATGAAAAGCTATTTGACCTAAATTTTCTGAAGCAAAAGGTGTGTGGAAAACACTGCCCACAGAGTTCATGAGGTAGCATCATTTACAGGTCGCTTGCTCCATAAGTCAGTTAGGATTTTGTTTCTTTTAATAGGCTGTGATTAGAAACATTACCTAAAGAACTTCTACAGAGCTTTGATCCATCTTGTCACTCTTTAGCAGCTGTCTCAGAGAAGCAACTACATTGTAAACAGCAGAATCACTTGTGTAGACTCTGGGTCTCAGGACAAGCGAGCCTAACATTTGGAGATAATAAAGTACCTTTCTCAGACAGATGGGCAGATATGGGAGAGATCACTGTGTTGTCAGGTCTGAGATAATTTGGTTAAAGGATTAATATCATAGAAAGATTGTGTCAAAAGTTCAGGCTATAATATCATTGCCTTTACAAATCGACACAAAAATATGTAATTTGATTAGTATGGATGCTTTGAATGGTGGAAMTTTTATATTTATTTGCTCTTTGGAAATTCATGTTCCTCTGTCCATGCAGGAATCTTTTCTTTATAACAGWTTTCCTATCTGTTGGAAATGGAATTGGCCTTAGCCAATTTCTTGTTCTCTACATGTCCATCTGTTTATTGAATCATCAAAAGCTGTCAAAGTAAAGCAGCTACAGATATATTTATGCACAATATTCCAATGACAAGTCTTTCCATAAGCTTCCTTCAATATGAATAAGAATGCTGAAGTTTTAAAAGGGTGTGATTGGAGTGCAGTCTTCAAATCATATTGACTAATCATTAAAAACCTAGACATTTCCTTTCCACTCCACAAAGTTGGAAAATGCTGGATGGATGTTTCTTCCTTTTGTCTACCAAACTGCAATAGCCAAATGTTTCCTAATATTTTACCAGTAGCATTATGATTAACTGATTAGCAGCAGAGGATAATAAGGCCATGCTATCACTTAAGTTCTTAGTAAAACTGACTTCATGAGCTATGTGTAGCAAAATAAGAAGTAGCTGACCTTCAGTCCTACTTTGTCATAGGGATTTCCGTACCTACTCCACTGTCATTTCTTATGTTTGTATAGATGAGGTGTAACAAATAGAAAAAATAGTTATTTTCATTGGAAAATAATAGTTATTCATTGAAAATGAATGTCAGATTATAGATTCCTCTCATATCAGTGAACTTTCATGCTTTTAACTTACAAGGTCTTGCTATTTGGGACCCAAGTACGGTGAGCTCTTCAGCCATTTTTCCTTTCTCTGAGACTGTCTGTATCTGATTCATTGCTGTCATAGTATACAGAGTGCTAGTATCTCTTGTGGAATGTATGTAATAAAATATAGCTGCAGGTTGCAGAGCAAAATAGGTTTTCACTCAGCACAAGTCTCATTTTTCTCTGCTTTCTTTAACAGAGRTTACACTGTTTGGTTCATTCAGACATTGAACATGACTTAAATGTATAATTACATATTCAGAATACRTGACATAAATGTATAATTGTAGTTATATGGCATGCACCAGATAGCAGTCCAAGCAGGCCTTTCTAAAGAGGTATCTTTCCAGCTGTCAGTTCTATCTAGACTGTAAACCAGTGAAGAAAGTCACGGCAGTTTGTTGAGCAGTATGTGAATAAGTATCCAGATCTTTAAAAAAACCCAGCAGCACTGGCAGAACTAAGTATCATTTGTCTCAGAAAGAAAAACAGAGGAAACACCTTTTTTTTTTCCAAGCCCAGGTGTGTACATGACAAAAAAAAATGAATCACAAATATCATCATATCACATTCACTTCCTTCTTTTGCATAGATTTTCAGATACAAAATATCTTTCAGTAGCTGTCCAACCTGTCTAACTAAAACTCTTGCACATTCTGAGGTGATAATTATCTCGTGATATCAGTTTTGACAGAGATTCTCAACAGGAAAATAGTTAATAATGGAAGAAGGGTTTCTTCAGATCTATAGTGAATACAAGTAACTAATCTTCACATTCAGGGTTTAACTCCCCTAAACTAAAGAAACCTCTGTCGTTTATGATTGGAATTATTTGCTTGCTTTCTTCACATTGCACATCTTCAAGTTTTCTTCTTTCATGTTTGCCCTTGTGCTAAGTGTGGTGCTAAGCACTACTTGTATGTCACAGTGACAGATTTACAGCCTTGATTACCCAGAGCTTTCCCAGTCATCAACAGTGTGCATTTGAATATGAACCTTTCACAACAGACTCATCTTATTCACAGACAGCATGTGGCTTACCGTGGCCTTTTTAATCTAATGCAGGAATTTAACATTAGAAATCGAAGCTAATTAAGTAAAGGTAAGRGCTCTGCCTGTTGTTATACAATTGGAAATAAATAACTGAGATTGGTGACTGAGTAATTTAGTCAATGTATAACTGCTAAAAATGTGTTCAGAATTTCCACTGATAAGCACTATAGAAAAAAATAGCTTTATACTTTTAGAATAGTTTCTTAATAAAGAAGGATAGCCAGCAGCCCCCATTTTCAGATCCATCCTACTCTACTCCTTCCTTCCCCTCCCAGCAGTTCTCCTCCGAGTGGGGCTGCTGAGGATGCTTCATCTACCACCCTTGCCATGTGCTTGGGATTGTCCAAAAATGTTAAACAAACATCTGGATGCAAGTGTTGCCCTGGCATTTAAGACATATAAAAAAAATCCCAGTCATTAATTGGAAAAAAATATATCTGGATTTTTTTTTAGAACAATATGAAAAATGTTGCACCCTGCTACTTCCAGTGTTGTTGGTACTTCGTAAGAATATGCTGTTTCTCTCAAGATGCTGTATCCTTGTTGACTTAGTAACTAGAAACTATGAGTGATGAACACTTGTGAATGCTCTTGAAACCAAGTAATAGGGTACAACTATCAGTTTCCTTCAGTATTAAGTTTGTTTTAAATCAGAGTTCATTCTTTCAAGACACTAGATTTCTCCCTAATCACATATTTCCAGTAAATACAGCTTAAAAGATAGAATTTTGATAGTAATTTAAAATATGTTATTTTAAAATTACTATAAAAAGGCATTCTGCATTTTTATTCAAAGAATAACTGTGAACTATGCGGTATTTGCCAATAAAAGGCTTACACGTAAGTTATTTTTGTAATAAAATCTTTCTTTTGTTTATTAGCACATGAGTTCTCTCCCATATCCTGCTTTGCAGAATTTCTTTAAATGCAATTTTGTAAGTGAAACAGAGAAGGTTGTTTTTGTTTAAGAGAAAAAGATTGATTTATGCACATACTAAGTACTTCTGGAATAGAGATTGCAGATTCAAATCGTACAGSGCTGCACAATTTGTCACAGAGCCTTGGCTTGGCAGTAAGGATGAAACAAGAAATCTGAACAAAAGAGAAGATCCTCCCTCCATATATGCAAAAAGCTTAAAATAGATTCACATTTATCATRTTTTCTAAATTACCTTCTTACAGAATCTAATAATCTCTTTGATAGACATAACAGCATGACTGTTTAATAGAGCTTATTTTCCATTGTTGCTTTCATGTCTTATTTTTGGCCAAATCCTGGTTCCAGGCCAGTACCTAACTAGCTGACAGTTCTCATCAGTGCTTGTTGTGGAGGAAGTGAATTTGCTTCTCTGGTTGCCATCTGGGAGGAGAAATGCTGCAGAAATTGCAGTAAGTCTCATGGCCTGTACGTTGCCCCATCTGTTTCAGGCACTTTGCCCTTCTGTCAAGTGCATGAAGTCTTTGCCTTCATTCCTCTATGGAAAATCGTCATCTGCTTTTTCTGGTTATTTTCATTCTGCAGATTTCATCCTGCGCTTCTTTCAAAGCTCAATATCCTGAGCGTCTCTGAGCATCAATATCCATCCACAAAAGCTTCTTCTTTCCTGTGGGGAGGATTACTACCACTAACACTCGGACCTCTACTTGGAACAGCGTACCCATGTGCAGTAACTCTGTCAGGAGGTCTGTCCATCACATCTTCATTGACAATGCAGCCATTCACACCAAATTCTGCTTGTTCCCAGTTCATTTTCTGGGAGTAATCCTTCCAACACCTGGCTATCTTTATTTCTGAGGCTTATCCCAAGCTTTTCCTTTCCCAAAGTATTTTTTGCTAAATCCTGGTTCCAGGACAGAGAGCAAACAAACAGCAGCTCTGGCTATTGCTTAGCAGGGAGGAAATGGAATCCTTTCCACAGTTTCTGTTCGGGAAGAGAGGTGCTATTTATTGGCCCAAATGATTTCCTCAGTTGTTTGATGACCTTACCAGTAGGTTCTGTGCTCCCTCAGATTTCCCTCTCAGGGAAAACCCTGTTTTGTTTTAGTTGTCTTCCTCCTTTCTAGTGAGTTGTGCTGTCATCCTGCAGTTCTTTTTGCATTTGGCAGCTCTCCCAGATTACTGGGTTGAAAGGGGGGAAAGAAACCACACTGATTTTGTGGTTTCCAGAAGAGACCAAGACTTCTTATTACATATTTCATSCGGCTGTGCTTTCTTGGCCATCTCTTTCACTTCCCCAGCTAAATCCCAATCTTTATTCTCTATTAACACATATGGATTTCTAAGATGATCAGGTCAATGACTCACTGTACACACTTGTTAGAGAGGATTATTTTGGAGGTGCTTTACACCAATGTGGTCTGGCTCTGTTTGGGTGCACTGGAATGCAGAATCTCTTGCTGTTGGAGAGAATATGTAATTTATTTCATGTTTTCTTAAATATTAGCAGGCTACTTTTCATGCTAAAATATAATTTGCAGTAACCTAGTTTGAACTGATTTATCAATATACAAGTTGCATACATCACTGTTAAATCACTTTAAAATATGTTCACTCTTAGTAAACTTTTGCTTTCCTCATGGCTCTGAAAAGAAGGTTGTGGAGATACACATTTGGTCTGTGTGAGTCTGTATATATGYGTGTGTGTATGTATGTAAGTATATGCTGCTATATACATGTATTCAGAGAAAATACTGATGTTATATTTCAATTTTGTAAAATGTAGAAGCCATTCTGAGGATTCACTACCAACCTTTGCTGTATAAATTCTAAAAAACTCTTAAGCYGCTATTAAAATATGTATCAGAGAAATGATGTAAACACATGCACACACACACACACGTACACACCACACAATAAATAAATTATTTTTAGATGAATAACACATTTTTTATTTGTATCATGCAACCCAAGAAGAAAAAAAAAGAGAGGCTGTCAAATCTGTCTATTTAAATTGCAGTAATTCACAGTTCTTAATAGGTTTTGAGAGAAAATGAGACATTTTAGTATCATTAACATCCACATATAAAGATTTGGTTTCCATACTCTTTTGAAAAAAAACAGAGGTTATAAGCCTACAGTTCTGATGGGAAAAGTGTATTTTATGGTAAGTTAATGAAAGGTAGCTTTAGGTTTTTAGGTACATGTTCCTGAGGTGCTCCTTTCTTTTTCTCAAAATCAACCTTCTTGCACAAAGTGGTGCTTACAACTCTTTAACATATATTGGATTTTAACACATACAGGGTGTTAAAGAAGCCACTATTTCTGTAAATTCTGACAGAATCCTTTCCTAATCCAATAGAAATTAGGTACCCTTTTTACAGTAAGTATAAACATAAGAAATCAGAAAGTTTAGGAATTAGAAGTCAGATTACACCAGCTTTTATGTACTGAGAAACTGTTCATGGGACTTGGTGTCACAGGCTTTTCTGCACAGAAGGAACTGGCACTCCCTGTCCGGATGGCTGCCCTCATCTCATCCCTACCTTCCAGGCTCTGCTGTGGGCAGGTGTCAGTCCAATTACGTGTCCTGACATTCAATAGCTGTGGTTTCTAGATCACTGATTTTCCAGTGGATCCAGCAAAAATAGCAGAGAAGTGAATGCAGCAATTCTAATTATAGGTAAAGTTTGCATTCTGAATGTACAGAGATTCCACTTTTAACCTGAATATGAAAACCTTCATTAGGAGAAACATGGAAACAAAGAATAACAATATCAGAGTTCCTAATAAAGAATGTATGACAGATTCCCTGTATACTATGGAGAATGAACTTTTCCTCATAGAACAGCAGCAGTTTCTGCAGATATGGGTTTTTAAGAGCGTTTTGCACAAAAAGGTTGAGGAAATTTGTACTGCAAGTCTGATTTTGGGGTTGTGCAACTAGAACAAGCTTATCAGGTTCATACCTCTTTTTAGTCCTTGGGGTTGAGAAATGCTGCTTGAACTAACTGGGGTTTGAGGCTAGTTGCTCATCCTGAATTTATCTTGAAAGCACAATAAGAGGATACAGCTGGGTCAAAGATGCCTGATCTAATTTGGCTGGCTACTTTTTATCCTATTCTATTAAGTAGTGTAGTCAGTTCATCCCATGTATTTTCCTAGCTGATCTTATGGTCACTGCGAGGAGTAGGTTTTTGTAAATGTTAAAGTTTGCTCTTTTATATCTCATCTTTAGGGTGTGAAATGACAGTACCCCAACACTTAAAGAAAAAAAAAGAACGAAAATGAAAAGCTGCTTCAGCACACAAATGTTTACAGCAAAGCTGCACATTATTACTCACTTTGAGCTTTCCTGACCCTGAGATACACAAGGAAAACTTCCTTCTTCAGATTCAGGCTGCCATTTCTGTGTGTCTGTGAATTAATATGAACATGTAGGGGTGTAATATGACGTATGGATGAACTTCCCCTGGCTACTTTGCTGCTAAAGAGTTCCCTTCATCACAAAGCTTCAATTAAGGTTTGGTTCATAAATGACCCACTAATATCTACTAAACGGTTATTGGATGTAGCTGCATGTGTTAATAACTTATGAAGCATAATACATTCATGATACATTTTTAATAGGTAAAACATTATAACAGAGGGGAAACAAGTATCTTACCTTTATTTATAACAGGATAGTCTAGAAGAGTTGGGAAGAAGTCTTTCTTCCATCGTATAATTGTCTAGATACATTAGAGGGTGAAAGGGTGATTTCCACTGAAATCTCAGGTATTAGCATCTACTGGAAATGTGATGATGACTGGATGAAGTAGCAGTCTATGCGAGGATGGAGACACCAATTATTCATAGATTTTAAGACTCAGAAGGGCCCATTATGATAATTTAGTCTGACCTCCTGCATAGCATATGCCTTATAATTTCATACAGTAATTCTTGTTCTGAGCTCCTAACACATTCCTGCACATTATTGGAATAGTTCTAATAAACCAAATCATGGAGTCTTATTTTGGCACAGAACAGAAAGTGAGAGTCAGTAGAAAATAAGAAAACCTCAGTCCTTTCCCTGTCCAAATGAAAGCAATGGTAACTTCACTTTAGTATGTATCAGAAGTCAGTAAGTTATTTCAGAACACAACCCTCCATTAGTATTCTGAAATCTTGAGGAATGTAGAAAGTATATGCCAAGTTTAAATGTTGTAATTTGTATTAAATTGATGGAGAGCATTATAGAATATTACAGCTTAGACTACCTGTAAGTGGTTCATTAACATTCCTTGATCTTATTCCTCTAGAGATATCACCTCAAGCACCTTGGGGACAGTAACTGCATACCTGTTTTATTCTCAGCGTGCTGCTTCTACTCTAAATTGGTCTTTCTATTTTGGCATTGCTTGTCTGTGCTAGAGAGGGTCCTCCAGTGCACACACACAATGCCACCAGCCTGCAATGCTGGAGGCTGCTTTTCAGCAGGGTAATTCAGCTCTTCCTAAGCCCCAAGTTCTCAGTGTTTGTTTGTTTGTTTGCTTGTTTGTTTGTTTGTTTGTTTGTTTGTTTGTTTTTTGCTTCTGTCACTGGCTTATTTCTCACCTCAGGTGGCTGACATGTTCATGCAGTTGAACATAATTTCATGCAAAATGGTTTTTTTTTTTTCCTGTTTCCTCTACAGTTTTCATCTTCTCAGTTCTTATTTTCTTCCTTCTGGAGCATGGAGATGAAGGAAGAGAAGGTGATTTGCAGTACAGTTTTGCAATGTGGGCAGTTGAACAACTCTCATTGCAGTACTATTTCTGCTGGTGAGCAGTGAGTAGGTTGATGTTAGCTATTCCTGGGACAGCGTAAGCAACAAGAAGCATAATTGTTTTTCGAATTTCTCCCTCTCTTCTACTCTTATGACACAGCCACATCTTCCACTGAGAAAAGCCAAGTTCCTCAAAAACATTATCAAGTATAGTAGCATATTACTCAATATGCTATTTGGCTTTTAAATCTTTTTAGGTATCAGGATTGAACAAATAGGAGGTTATTGGGAGATTGTTTTGGCTAAAAAAAAAAGGGTTGTAAATTTTCAGGGAAGAAGTTATATACATATATATATATATATGTTTATATTGGGCAGAATCAGTTTTTAGAATTGTGACTGAGGTTTGTGATGAGAAAGTAGAACAAAATAAAATCTTCAGATGAGCCTTTGAATTCTGATGGAGAAAGTTTGATTAGAGTCTTAACTTTACAGGTAAACTCATTAAAAATAGCAGTAGAAAATCTTTATGCAAAGGGAAGATTGAGTATTTACTTCAGTAGTAATCAAACTAGATGGATTTTTTTTTCCTGAAAGATTTTACTCACTGACACACATGATTTATGTGGAAATATTGACATGTTCAAACAACAGGTTGTCTGTCCTTATTTGTGTACTAAACTCAAGTCTATTCTGATTCTTTGAAAAATAAATATTAAATATAAGAAATAAATTAGCAAGGAACATTTTATACTTTCTAGGAATTTTTAACAATGCCCCCCCAAATGGTTTCTAAAACTAGATTTCCAAAATTTAAACAAAACCAATAGCTATATCTTGTTTATTTTAGACATTAGGTCTCTGCCACGGCATTGTTAGCTATGTAGGTGACTAAGCCTTGGCACTAAGCCTTGCTGAAAGCGGATATCAGGAAGGTTTTTTTTTTTTCCTTATCTGCTGATGGAGGAGGACAAATGCTCCAAAATTCTGTACTTTGTGACTCCGCTTCCAACCTTATTTTGGACTAGTCTTTTAATACTTTTCAGTCTGTTCTTTCTTGCAATGCTAAAATATGAGCAATGTATGAAAAGCCCGGATTGCTCATTTGGGTCGATCAGGTCAACAGTGCTCTACATCTTTGAAGGACTTTGAAGGACCCATACACATTTCTGCTTATATTTCGTTATTCATGATCTTTAGAGTGAACTGGAGGAAATGACCATTTTTTTTTCCGTCTATCTTAGTATTGTTTTTATCTATATGTGGTTCTGCTTAGAAAGTAGAGCCAAGACCCCAATTATTCCCCCTTTCCTGGGCCAGTTTCATTCATTTCTCAAGTGTTGAATGTTCTGCATGTGTTCAGATGTTTGATGCATCAAGGAAATGCACACATCTCATATTTATTTTGCAATAACTGCTTTTTATTTTAACAATATGAAGAAAACCCCAGTGTATTCGGAATATGTAATTTCCCTCAAACTGTGTACATAGATGCACTAAAATATTTTGCACCCTCTAAGTAGATGAAGAGGTCTCAGAAATATCCTGACCATGTGACCTGGATTACTGGTGCCAGAATACAATATGATTTTAGAAAAGGAGTATGTATAGATATTATTTCAATTTGTTTTCCTACATCTTGGGTAGCTTATTACAGAAATTATACAAGCCAACCTGAGGCATGAGTTCGGATTAAACCTATTATATCATTAACTCCTAACTGCTTTTCTGTGATAAAACATTTTTGTCTCTGAGATGCACAAGGGCAGTTTGTGTCTCAACTTGATCCAAATTTAACAAAATTAAAGGGCTGCTTGGCAGACTTGTACATAGTCTTACCGCTGATGCTCCTCTTCTTTAGCACCAAATTTTGCAGGGGAGGAGGAACTCCTTGAGGTGTTACCAGTCTGTAAGCAGACCTGCTGATAGCAGAGTAGGGAGATATTTTTAGGTGATGGAATATTTCAGAAATTCTGAATGCCCATTGCTTTAGAAATGGGAGTTCTCTTTGAAGCAGGGATACCTATCTCACAGGCTGAGGTCCTCAGGCACTTTGCCAGGAGAATTAATCTGATCTGTCATCTACTTCCAAGGGATGTTTTTCCTGGAAAATGTTGAGCTCTGATGTAGGCCGTGTAGCAGATAACAGTGACATCAGCCTTCCCTTGATCACTGTCTGTCTCAGATCATCGCTCCATCCTGCTCCATCACGTTGTTACACATGCACAGAGCAAGTGAAAAGCTATGAGCTGTGCCATCCCTCGCCAAAGATACTAAAATCCTTTAACTAGGTTAAATTTACGTAGGCAGGCACAAAAATGGAGGCCTGTGGGTAATAATGTGGAAAGGATTTGGCAGTAAGTCCCAGAAGGACAAGCGTGTTCAGTTGATGTCCATTGMCAAATTATTACACTGCAATTTTACTGTGGTTATCTGAATTACTGAATTTTCAAAATAATTTCCATTTATCTTTATATTCACTTTTTAGGAATRTTCTTATATAAGAAGTTAAGAAATCAGAATTCTGGTTTCTAAGTCTTTGTTACCTCTTCAGAAGAGAAGTAAATGAGAAAATAAGAATTTGTATAACTGCAGCCTCCTTCTGGGTTTAATTCAGAAGCATATAAAAACAGGATGTAGCAACTGTTTAGGACTATAAATAAGATGTTTAATTCCCAGTAGTTCTTACATTCTAATCCCCCCACCAATTAGTGTGTGTATTATGAAATGTATTTGGTTAAAAGGAACAAAACCCAAAACCCACAGCCAAACTCTTCTCTAGCAGAAGGGAAGGAGTGCCTAAAAATAAACCTTTAAAAAAAGAAGCAGGTTTAGGATTCAATCATTACACTGATGCTTTCAGAGGAACAGAAGCATGATCCAAATAATTTTCCATTTAGTCCTCACTCTTGTAATCTGTGCAGGATTAGCTCCCAAAAGGAAATACCAGTCTGTTGAGACCATGGAACTGAGGACAGCCTGTGTGAATATTGTGGATACTTCAAGATATTCCCTAGAATTAGGACCCTGTTGATACATTGTCCATTTTCCAGTGATTCTTCTAACTCTGAAATGAACCTGCCAAACACATGATGAGCCAACGGAGCACTGGGCTTCTTGAGTGATGAGGAAGGTATTTTTATTTTATTTTTTCCCACTTTCTCCTCTCCAGTGTGGGGAAAAGCCATCTTCTATGTGCCTGAATTATCCACATATCCTGGGTTTACTCTGAAAACTCATTGTTAGGGTAACAGATGGCTGGGGACCTTAAACTGCCTGGTATGAGTGTTTTATGAGAGTTTTATGAAATGCCAGACAGAGCTAGAACTCCAAGGGGTAAATGTAATCACGTTACAAAGAACGACAGTATTGGAAAACAGAGAAGGAGGATATTGTATAAGCATATGTACATTTTGAATGAAACAACAAGAATATATTGATTCTTTCAAAATGGTTGGGGTAAGGATATGGGAAAATGGGGTAGGAGGATCTGCATTACATGATGTAAGAATCACAGTTACCACAAACTGTAGCTTAATTTATTGTTAAGCTATATTGTTTTAATAATTATAAAGAATAAATAAACAGTAAGAAGAGAAGGAATAAAAAGATTCATAGGGATTTAAAATAGATTTTTGCAGTATTTTATTCAAAGGCAGTTTCCTTTTAATTTAATTGCACATTGAAATCTAAAACTTTACTAGWAATTTAACATCCATATTCAAGATACATGGTTCACCTTGTGTTGGGAAAAGGTGAATTTTAAATCAAGCAGTGTATTGTAAAATATCCTCATTTGTTTAATGTGTTTTTATCTCTTATGATCGTATCATCCCTGATTCAATTAACTCAATGGTGACTCCTGGATTTTCTTCAGATTTACTGCTGTATGGTTTTTCTTTCTGGCATATCTGATATGCAGAGGAGTTACCTCCTGTCATTTCATTCAGAGACGGATGGAAATGCTAATTTTCTAGGGAGGAAATCTTTGTCTGCGGTTTTATTAGTAATATGACTCCAAATTATCTTACAGGTGTTCTTCACTGGTGAGGTTAGACTCCATCTCAATCTGATAAGGCATTCCTAATAAGGGGAAATTAGGCCAGTACTCACTGAAAGAATAAAGTGCCATATGTCTTGACTTTTCACAGTGATCATTAAATCCCAGGAGGGGATGTACACAGTGGCTTCAATTCTGAGGAAAACAAAGAAGGTCTTCATGAAGCAGTTACAGTTTTCTAACAAACAGCTAGTTAGGATCAAGATATTTGGTACTCTGATTAATAGAGCAAGAGAAAGAATATGTCTGTAAGCAAAGAACTCTGCAAACTGATCCTTCTTTTTCCATTTTGTTATTCTACTTTTGCGCATGAGCATAGCCGAGCAGGATCAGAGTGAATTGATATATTCAGAAATCCTTCTAAATTGGTGGAAAGAGAAATTATATTTCCATGGCATTTATTTAATAATATCCTTATACTGATCAACATTTTAGAAAGAATTCTCCTTATACTGATCAACATTTTAGAAAGAATTCTTCTGTACATGTGTCTGTGTGAGTGTGTAAAGTCTTCCAATCATAGACCTTATTTGTGAACATTTGCTCAAATTTTTGTTCACTTATGAAGTACTTTCATTTTGTAACACTCTTAGGAACTGAATAACTGGCAATTAAAATAGATAATATTGGCTCAGAACTAGTCTGAGGTGAACCATGGTTTCAGTCAYTTGTGGAACTTTTAGTATTTTCTCAGAGACCAAACCCTAGTCTCCTCCAATGTGGTACAATAAAATAGTGAAGCCTCTGAAAAGTGACATTGCTGTATTGTAGGTGCAGTKTTGTGCATGTTAAATGTTTGAGCTAGTGGTATTCAGACAATATTGACTTACAAAAATCACTGAAGCCTTTGTGCTATTGTTATACAGGAATCATTTTGTCTTAAATAAYTCTGGGTTATATTTCTGCAACCAACATTCTCATAATTATGAATGTGGAAGAAACAAGAATTTTGTGGCACTTTGACAGTGAAACTCTCAAGGAGGATTATGAGCAATTTAAATGTTTTTTATTCTTAGGTTAGGTTTTTTTTTTAATATATCTTGAAAACCTGGGAGAGAAAATTATTCCAAAAGTGATTGGACAATTGTGTTAAAAATTAGGTCAGTCTTCAAAGTGTTTATGAGTAAATAAGAAGAGATGGGACTTATGTTCTCTAAGCTTTTCAAGAAAAGTTCTCCTGAGAAACTACATTTCACAATTTTATGCATTCCAATTTCTGTGTCACAAGCAGACACCCATTGCAATTAATTAGAAATACTAAAGAATAAAATGCTTCCCTGTAAAAATACTTAGGCCTTATATTTTTGCAGTTATGAAGTTATGACACATTAAAGGCATTTGTGGTGCAGTTAAAGATGGAAAATTTTCTACCAAGTTTTAATGCCTGAATTTGAGAGCAGATTCTGCTGCCCCCTAGTGGTTGGTCTGCGAATCAGAGAGTCCCCAATGTCAAACTGACCCTTGCTTTATCACAGRCCTTGTTTAGCTTATGGCTTGTTATATAGAACATTTGTTACTTTAAATAGTTTAAATACTTTATGAATTGTATACTTTATTTAAATACTTTATATATTTTAAATGAACGATTAGATTTCTGTGATTTATGAAAAGCAATTTGTTTTTTACTCTTTATGTTGACTATTACTCTATATGTTGACTATTTCCAAATGGCACTACACTTCAGCTGAATAACGATATATTCAGGATTGTACAGAATATGATAATATATTCTTGGATTTAAGTTTATTCCATTTAGTTSTCCAAATCAGCAAAAAAAGGTACACTGTGTAAAAAATGTGAATACTATTAAATGTAAAAATCTTACAACCCTGGGAATATTTGTTTTATTCGTATTCCAGTGTAGCACAAAGACAGCAAAAATGCTATAAATATAACTTAAGAAAAAAGTAAACACAAGCTGCAAAAGTCAATTACAGAGGTCAAATTTACTAAAACATGTACTAAAAACACAAATATGCAATGGAAAATATTCAGTAAGCCRTGTATAGTTCACCTTTTGGAAAGCTGAGGGCTAATGCAAGTGCCTTAGTTCAGAGCAAATTAAGCAAAAGCTTTGGAAAACATAAAAGTTGCCTGAGAGAACTATACGTTTGTTAGTTCTTGGACTTTTTCAGAAGATTTTTTCAGAAGCTTAAAGATAAACTATRTTTTCAAAAGATGTTGCTCTTTATATTTCATTTAAGAAAACTTTATTCAAAGAGATCTATTAACAAAAAGAATGGCATTTTATATTTAGCTACTTAAGTCTGTTTAGTTCTAGGGACAAAATGAAGCTTCAGTCTGTAGTTTCCAGGAAGGCTGAACATACCTGACAGCCAGGATGGTATAATCTGCCCTGAAATAATGCCCACATTTTGAGAATGTACTGGTTAGAATGAGGTGCCACACAAATAGTTTGCTTTTAAGAGGTTCTGAATTTTTAGTAATTTTGAAGAATCAGGCAGTTTGCTGAGGTCATTAACATTCAAATTCTTAATTTTAAATTTGAAAAGTTGGGATTTTTTTACACTGAGCATGAGTAACTGAATGAGAGGATATGTATGGATAATGTCAATCTAGAAAAAGGAAACAAATCAACTGARAAGTCTGGACTTGCCTATGGAGCTCTGACTGCACTTCATTGATTATATTTGATTCAGAGGTCCACTCATCAACTCTCTGAGGCCACATTAAATATTTTCAGCAAAGAAAGAAATGGTTTAAAGGTTACATTACAATACATTAGCAGTTGACGGTCTGGACTGAATTTAAGATGTTTGCTAGTGTGGACAGAAAATTCTAAAGCTAAAAGGCAAATTAACACTTTATGTGCTCAATTAGGTGAACTTGTAAAGAAAAAAAAAAATCCAGCACTGCAGGAACCTGCAGATTCTTGAGAAAACCTGCAGATAAAAATTTGCAGTTCTCTTAAATTTCCCAAGCTTCCGGTCTGTGGGGAACTGCTATGTAATTATTATCTCTTTGTGAATAAAAGCCTTTTTCACACTGTCTAGAAAAGAGCAGTGCTGCAAAGCAGAGCTTATTTACATTCTGGAGAATTTCAGCCTGACAATTCCAGTGCACAACGTAGCCAAAGAGGTCGCAGGATGGCAGGACATTTCCTGCTTTGAACAGCCATCACCCTGTATGGTTAAAAATTTTATGAACACTGACAGGATTACTAAATTGCCACAGTTGCTTGCAGTTGTAGCAAGGCCATCACGCAGCGGCCAGCATGCTGCTCTCTGCTCGCCCTCTATGCCACGTTATTAGATGGACTTTCTCTGACTGTGAGCGATTTTGGCACTTTGGAGCATAGTGATGTGAGCCCCAGCTTCTGCCATTGATTTGAACTTCATCTGCATGTTGCATCTTTATTGTATTGCCATGATTCATTTAGAAGCAAATGCTTTTGAGCATGGCTGGCTGGCTTTCACGATAGGGTGGGCAGCCAGAAAAGGAAAACACTTCAATGCAGCTTTCTTTTGGGCTTATGTCTGGGAGGGAAAATGGCTAAAAACATTAGTCTCCCTGCTATTCAGAGTTCTGACTGCTTTAGCTACGGGGCTGGATTCATGATCCATTTACTGTTTCCTGTCCAGCCTCTACTTGGTGCATTATGTTCCACGTCTCTTTCCATTAGCGGAGCCCTATATGATGTCAATTGAGAAGCACAGTAACTGTACGTTATAAAATCCATGTAATGGTATGACAATGACAGTGTTATAGTGGCCTTTTACTTTGTTCCAGTGTACATCTTACCATTATATTTCGTGCCCGCAGCTCACTGCAGTGAGAGAAAAGGATTCAGCTATGGCCCAGATGGAGTTTAATTTTTTTTTCCCTGGAACATTACATAAGGGAGTACTTGATAAATGGAAAACCCTGATATTCCTCCGAGTTTACCAAATGTAGGACAGTAATCTCAATAACAGACCTAGCAAAATCATAGGTACGTCTATTTGAAAAAAAAAAGAAAGGAAAAAAAAACTTACTAAAGTAGAAATTATAGATTGTTGAAGTAAGTTTTTCTTTAACTCTCGTTTAGAACTGGGTACTCATTTAAAGAGCTGGACTGTGTTTAGATGGAGAGATTACCATAATCAGAATCACAGCCCCTGTTCAATTCCTTTTATTTTATACCCACATTTATGTAAAGATTTATATATATAATATAGATATGCTTGCTAAGAAAATGATCTCTGAGTGACTTTACAGCTACTTTCAGTAATCACTGCAAAAGATACAGGCAAGTCCAAAAGAGCAGAAAGAATAATTTGACAAAATCTCATGTTTTGCAGTAGCATATGCCTTCACTACACCCTCTTTCTGTGTACAGTTCTATATTTGCCTATATTGTCCGGGTTAAACATGGATGTACATAGAGCTGCCAGGCAGCAAGGGCTCTCCCTATGGAAGCAGGCAAACTGTTATGAGAACTGTCACCTTTCTCACCACAAGAGACTAGAACCTAACTTTGAAGAATGGGAGCTTTCATCTGAATTAGGTAAAGAAAATAATCTGCTCATACCAGTCTTAAAACTATCATGGAGACATTGCAACTGCAGTGAGTGATTTTTCTACTGATGAAACCCAAATTACTCTATGAGATTTATTAGAAGCAGAGTAAGGAATACCAATTTAGGATTAAAAAGAGTTTCTGCTCTGAAAGTTTATTTTCAATTTACTGTAGTTTTTGCCAGTCTTTATCTTCCAAGAAGATATCTTTTAGTTCCATGTGCAGAAGGTAATAAATCTACTCCAAGAAAGAAAGAGAAAATATTAGTCTTCATATAAAAAGAAATCAAATATTTATTAGAGACTATCTCAGTAGTAGAATATGCATGTCTAGGAGAGAGAAGCACATGTCTGAGCACAGGGAAGGTAAAATGTGGATGGGTCACTGCACCATGTTCCCATTGTTGTGGGTAAACATGCACTATGCTGAGTATAAATGTATTTTTATAAAAAGCAGCATAAGGAGAAGTTTCACACCAGTTTACAATTAAACTTTCTTATTCACTATATCATAAATGAGAGTAAAATAATATGTTCCTAATGACTTCACATACACACAAAATCAGTCAAATAATTATTTTAGAACCCAACTTGTTTTATTTTTCAGTGCTTTTTATTTGAAAAAGAGAGGAGATCCATACTTGTCTCCAAACAAAATAGGTGCACCTAAGTCATCATTAAAATTTCCTCCTTTCCCGGAGTTTGCTTTACTGATAACTCATTACAGATTTACATGATTATAGCAAGTCAGCTCTTCTGTTCCAGTATCTYAGTTCGGAGGATGGCATGTTTTAGTATCTCGGCAGATTACTCTTACCTGCCCATTCTGTCTTTTTATATTCTGATTAGAGCTTTATATTTAAAAGGCTCTATCTTTTTATATTTTGATTAGATCTCATGAGATTCATGCGGGCAGCTGACGATATTCTGCACCCGTCATCAGAGAGGAGTTGCACTTGTGCCAGTCTTTATAGCTTTGTCTTATAAGTAATCCAGAAGCAGTTTATTACCAAAAGCAAAGCCCAAAAGTGGAAAAGACCCTGGAGGTCTTTCTAAACAGGAAGGTTTAAAATACAGACAAGGAATGAACAGTACTTGGGTATTCTGAATCTCTGAAGATCCTGAAAATTGCTGAATTGCTACTGCTATTAGACCCTAAAAGGATCCATATCCCCAAAGGACTATTTTATTTATGTTATGTTATGTTATGTTATGTTGTGTTGTGTTGTGTTGTGTTGTGTTGTGTTATCCTATCCTATCCTATCCTATCCTATCCTATCCTATCCTATCCTATCCTATCCTATCCGATTCTATTCTAGAGACTGGATTCACATCACATTATATAAAACTTTTGTTAAAAGAGGTCATTATCCTTTCTAGCTTTTCCTTGTGTCTTTCTTAGCTATACACTATTTTGTAAAAGTAGTGGACAAATAAAGATTTAAGAACAGTTAGCTGTCTAGTTGCCATGGTTACTATCAGTAATCGACGCTGATTGCTGAATACAGTAAAATAGAAACAGAATGTACCATTTTAAAGAGGATGCATCTAGAATTTGTAAAAGTGAATTAACACTAAAGAAAAACAATCAATTTMAGACTAAGTTCTCTACCTAATATAGTTCAGGGCACAAAACATATTTTATGGATGGTAGAGCAGGCAAAGAATACTTYTAGATATTAGCAGAGATTTTAAATAACGTATCTCTTCAGTTCTTCAGTTGGAAGAATGTGTGTGAGTGTGTAGACGTGAGTATCTGTTATAAGGTAGCAGACCCATGGTGTCCTTTTCTCCAGATATTGATAATAATTTACAATTTCATCGATGCTGTGCCTCGTAAAACTGTTGGGATATTATTCTAGATTACATGCAATTTACAAAGTCGGGCTATCTGTTTTTCAGAGTTCTGCCTCATGCTGTCTTTTTAGATGAAACACTTAAATAATATCTGTTACTTAAATATAACAGAAATCATAAAATAGAAATCTAATTGCGTATGAAAAAGCAGCTTTGGAAGTTAGGGAAAGGAATGGSTAGATTGGCTTTGCCTATAAACTGTCCGTGTGAAGCAATGTCTTTCAGAGCATCTCACCTGATGCTCACCAGTCATTTAGGCAAGGAAATGCCAGTTTCCATGTGCTTTCCACAGCAACTTGCTCTAGGCATGTGGCACTGAAATGACAAAGTCAATGTGAGAAGTTTGAAGTCTCTTGGAAATCAGGAAGAGGGGCATCTTCTAAGCTTATTTCTTGCAAAATGATAGCCTGTTTTAGTTCCTGGTGTTATAGAATGAAGATGACAGCCCTTTATCCTCTCCTTATCCTCCTCTCCCTGCCATTTTCCCTTTGATGCTATCTGCGTCTGTGCTGTTCCTCCTGTCATCCAGGACTGGCAGCAGGACAGATTTCCTTTGTGTGGTTATAGGGTTGGAACATGGCTGAAGACTGCATCTAAACCCAGGAATCTGAGATTCCTGGCTGTAATAGTATCAGAATAGCTACCAGAATAGCTCCATGGCTTTAAAAGTTTGCAATGAGTTACCTTGAAGAAATGAGGCGAGCTAGCTTCAGATGCCAGGCGTTAATGTTGGGTGAAGACTGGGGAATATGCTGCTCCGCAGTGYGAAGCTCTATGAAAAACCATCGCTATTGTGTTGCTGCTGCTGCCTCACCGGTCCCATCGGCTGCGTCCACACTATCGTCATAAACGTGATTGCAATGCCTGCAGTGTTGTGAGAATGTACATTAGCTTGGTTCAGACCTGGAAAGCATACCCCAGAAGTGTTGTAAATAAGCCAAGCATCCTGTGTATCTCATCAAGGCTCTTAGTAACAGCTCAGGTGCTGAGACAGAGGCGAATAGCTGCTGTGACAGCTGCACAGGCAGATCTCCATCCATTAAAAGGGCTATGGAGCTCACAGTCTTATTCCTAAGGTGTTTGTACATGTGGGNTTTTTTTTTTTTTTTGCTCTTTTTTTTTTTTTTTTTACTAGTAAATGTGGCAGTATTTGCTCCCTATTGTTTCTGTACTGCTGTGCTATGGTAAAATTACATTTCTATATCATTCTGCTATCTTATATAACTATATAACTAAAAAGTTATATTTTTTGTTTAGAAAAAGAAATGCTACCCCTGCTGATAGGTAAATCTGCAGGGAAAATCCTGTGTCAGTGACAATTTCATTCCAGATAACAAAGCATTATCCACAGGTTTAATTTTATTTTTGCTTTTAGTTTTTTGCCAAGGATGCCTAATAAGAAAGGTCAAAGTATCATCAAAGCACAGACAGATTTTTGCTGAATGACATAAAACTGTCAGAGATGCTGAGCTTTGATGTTCCATTAAGTGATCAATGTAGATTACTGACTTTTGGCTAAATGCTGCTCAACTCTATAAGGTCAATATTTGTTAGTTCATTGGTAGAATAATTAATTAATCAATACAGGATGCTTGAAGTCAGGGAAAAAATATTGCCAAGCCTGTAGGTCTGTCGTTAGTAACTAAAATTATTTCACAACATCTTTGGAGTGTTATTAACTCCCTATGTGCAGAATTTATTTGTGACCATTGCGTTGCTAGTGTAAGGAAGAAAAAATAATAATCCAAGTGAAGAGCACTTCTTGTAACCTCAAGCTCCTGGAAGCAAAAACGTCTAACAGCAGAGTGCATCATCATTAGTTCTTCCCTCTCACATCATCACACTCAGCCTGGGAAATAATTACATGCAATTTTTCTATGTTAGAGTTGGGCCACATRACACAATATTCTTTCTTCAAAGCTGCTATCCCGATTCTCCCATTTTGTCTCTTATTGTAATCTTGGTCCATAGCATTTCCAGGAGCCTCTCGAATATCTCCACTGGAAGCTTTTACAGCACTGCGTGTACAGTGCCATGCACAACGAGGCTCTGAACTGTCAGCTGGGACTCTTAGACCACAGACTACTGTAATATTAATGAACAGGAATAAAGAGCTTTCATAGAGTCCATGAAAGCTCTTTCATATACCCTATGAAATACCCAGGGTATTTTCCAGATATAGTAGCTTTAAACTTCACAGTCTCATTAGAATTTATACTCTAATGCACCTTGCGGTGCTTTCAACTTGCTTGTAAAAAGTGTGCATAACCTTCTTGTCTAGAAAGCTAAGATGAGCATTTCTCCACTCACTTCACCTGTTCAGCCTGCTTTCAGAYGGTGAGGAATGAAAGTCATCCTTTYRAGAGGATTACAAAGGACGTGGTTGAAATGAAGGCTAATTTTAAAAACAAAATCCTTCTTTATTTTGTAATTTTGCATGCACAAATGTCATTTTTTTTCATGAGTTTCTATAGCCTTAAGCCTAGTAAGACCTTGATGTGTCTATGAGACTATAAAAATTAAAAATCAATATAAAAGAGCACTTTAAGAACGGTCACATGTAATTGATGGTTGCATTCAATACTGGGTTCRAATGTGTTCTTGAAAATTAAGGAAATGCTGTTCTGGATGTTTGAAGAATAAATGGCTGACCTCTATAGCAGAAGAAAAAGTAAAAATAAAGTAAAAGTAAGAAAAAAAGTAAACATATTCTCTTTGCATTTTTCTTCTTAAATAGTGTAAATTCAATATCAAAATTAAGTAAAAGTGGAAAATAAGGGAATTCCTATACCTATGTGAGCTTTCCTAAGATCATTTACATAGGACTTGGGGGAAAAACTGTTTTATATCATTTTCAATGGTGACAGACAGTTGTCATGTCAAAGCCTAAGATCACCATAGCAGCTGGCCTAAAARCCTAATGCTGAGATAAGAGCATCTCCTCTTGGAGATGGCTTTGATTTTTAGGTAGGCCACGCTGTGCTTGGTGTAATCTCCTCAACCAAGCACCATAGCAGACAGATGCTGTTAGGGAGAGACGGAGTGCTAGCACMCTGCGATGCTTTCCTTGCCACATGAAACTGGGAGTACATCGTTCAGAGTGGAACTGAAGTCCCACCAAGTATCATGGGGACAGCAAATATACCCTTTATACCMTGTTTTTCCTGGCCACAGCAGGAAAGGCTTTTACTTTGATTTTAAAAAATAATCATCCAAACTGTGGTACCAGGTAGATATTAGAAATTCCCGTGCCATACAAATACAGGAAACCCTGCTCCGCTTGAGCCACAATTCCCCTGAATAGCAGAAGTTCAAACTGCAGTTTTCTTCCTTCATGAGGGTCTGCAAAAAGCATCTCCAAACTTAAGGGTTATTGTTATTATCCTTGCTAATGTACCTCATCAGATGAAAATATCTCTGTGTTGGATGCTGTACAGGCATACAGGAAGATACAGTCTTTGATTCAACATAAGTCGTTTAACATTTGAGAATGTTAGTTTTCCTGAAAGACCCAAGCAGCTATTTCTACTGAGAATCAATAAAAAAAGAACCTGGGCTTCAATCACAGTGTAAGTTACAATGGAACAGTCTCTTTATCATCAGGAGATGTTGAAGAGCTTGTAAAGGTGATAGCATTATTGTCTCAGTTTTGTAGACAAGGAGAAGAGCAACGATTTGATTTGCTCAGAATGGCCCAAGAGATGAGCGGCCAAAGCCGGACCACAGGTAACGCCATTGCAGAGGTGAATAAATGCTACTTGGTCTCTGCTCCGTGGGGTGCTTGTCCCTGGCTGCTGCTGAAGGTTTCCAAGGAATAACAACATAGCCAACATGTACTCAATTGCATCTGGAGTACAAGCCTGCTTAAAAACAAGCCGGCTGTAATCTTCATTAGAAAATGCTTTCAAGGAAGGTATTCTTCAAAACAGTTATGGTAGTAAAGCTCTTGCTTTTTATTATGTATTTATTTTTTAACAACTGGAAGTCATTGGTTTCTGAAGATAAAATCTTTTTAATTTTCTCAGCTTTTTTGTTCCCATTTGGTTGAATGCATTTTTTTCAGAAGTGAATGCAAACTTTTGCTCTCTGAGAATATTAGCCCAATTTTTTTATGACAGTAAGACTAAGTGTATATATTAAAAATTTAAATGCAAGGCAGGAAAAAAAAGATGTTCAATCATTTCTTACTTAACCTTTTTTAATTTTTTTTTCCTGTATTTGGTTGCAGTAAAAAATAGAATTATGAGGCTTGTCAGTATTTAAACCTATGTATCCTGAGGCCTATCAGGCCAAGTAGCATTCAATATAAAACTGCAAAATTAACAACAAGAGTTCTTGCAAACAACAGTAGCAATTATCTCACAAATTTAATCCTTTAACATGACTTGATGCCATTTTTAGCATAAGCTATGATTTATATAGAGTTGCAGGGTTGTATCTTTCTACCTAGATGAAATAATGATTTTAAAAGCAGGAAGCCTTAGCCTGTAAGTTTCCTCGGCCAGACAGATTGCCAATATGGAGTGCCTGGAATAGCACTCAATACAGTAGGTATAATTATTTTCTGAATGAGAGAAACAAGCTGTGAAATTTTATTTGCAGAAAGGAGTTTGTCAGGACTAGAGATTTGGAGGTTACATACATGTAAGTGATATACCCTAACTTATATTTTCACATATTTCTAATGGGAAAATATAGAAGAAAGTTTAACTGATGGTATACATATTTGCTAATATCTATTATACCTAATAAAGAAATACTTCAATGTTGGAAGCAATAGGCAACATCCAGATTATAGATTCTGATAGGAGCACTAAACATAAAAGTGTTGTTCTCCTTTGRCTGCCTGGGGGCTGTCTTAAGTGCTAAGCTTTTGATCATAGTGACAGTTTTAAACCCCTTAAGAAAACGAGAACTGAGAATAAAAAAGCTGACAGCTGTGGTTCACCTCTCTGTCTCTCTTTGCCTTCCTATTATCCTAAACCCTTGAAGATCTCTGGAGAGAGATACAGCTCATACTGCACATATGATGAAACAGCACTCATCACGTGTCCCCTGCAAGTGAACTATATGTCCTTTTTACTTCTGTCAGGTTATTGAGACTACTAAAAGGCATGACCCTTAAGATATGAACAGAGGCTACTCAAAGAGCTAGGATGCTGCAAGTTTATAATGTATTTTGTGTCCTTTTGTCTGAATGAATTCTGAAATCTAGTTGTTATTGAATGGATATCAGACTCCAAGTTGTTTTGTGGTTTATTTAAATTGTGAAACCAACCAAGCTATCTGTAAAAGGGACCTTATTAAGGACAGGATAGGTTCAAAAAGCAGAATAAATTAACAAATCATTTTGCAGTAAAATAATTATTATATGATTAAAAAGTTTCATGATGTATTTATTTGGCCAAAGAATGAAAGCAGATAAAATCTGAACGTTAGATTAATAGTAAGTCCGCCCTAGCTGTAGATGCTGTTGCTGTAATTATGTCATAATCCTTCTAGAAAAAAACACAAATCCCTAGGTGTAGAAATACACGTGTTCCAAATTTATATGCAAACACAAAAGTAGATTTTTACAAATGCAGATGTGTACTTGCAAATTCTGCAAATATAGCTGGAAAGATCTGTTCCAAAAAGAGCGAGTAATTGCTACTTTAATATGAAATMTTGAGGTCTTTTATGGAACTCTAATGCCTTCTGTACAAATTCTTCATCATAGCCTATATAGTCAACGGCTACRTGGGGAGTTGAAGACATTGTAGACGAGCCATTCCACTGATGGCCTTGAAGGATGTTGTAGTGATCTATTGTCTTCTGCCACCAATTCTATGGCCCCAAAATTCTCTTTCACATATACCACTTTATAAAGTCACCAGAGTTTACAGATGATAATGAATGATTTCATGTTTGGAAGCATCACTAGCAGAAATCAAACTTCAGTAATGGTTAAGAAACTTTAAAAATTCCCGTACTAGGAATTTTTAGTGTAGGTGAAATAAAGGGAAAAAAGGAAAAGAATGTCTTCTACTACTGCATCTGATAAAACCACTTCAGCGGAGTTCTAATATTGCTTGCTGACAGACGGCTAAATTATTGCAGGTTCCACCAAAAAGAAACTAGATTTCTCTTACAGGTAGAGGTTTTTCCTATTGACTTCTGGCATGAAATAAGAATTGCAAAGAGCTAACCATACCCACGTAGATATGGCTGTCTGGGTAGATTTAGCTCAGGCTAACATTACCCACTGAGTTTCTCAAGACAATAATAGAGCTTCATCCATTCATCTCTGTAGGCTTCTGTGGGTGTGACATTAGGCTACCATACTAAAACAAACAAACAAAAAAACCCCTTATTCTTAAAACTTACTCTTCAGTCCAATCTGAAATGTATACTTTTTTTTTTGTCAAAATGAAATATGTCAATATATGAAGATATTTTGCAGTGCATGAAGTATTGTGTCATGTRCAGCATACCTGATACCCTGGATTTTCTCTGTGTGCCTCTGTGTTTCATTAGGTGTTTCCAAGACAGATATGGATCTCTCTTCAAGATGCYCCAGAATATACTAATTTGCTAAAGCCCTGCACTGCTCATGTCCTTGTGTTTTTCTGGCCTGGATGTGTCTGCTCTTGGATTTATGCACACAATACCAGGGATAAGCTCAGTGAACAGTGATGTAGTGGGCAATGTAAACTGTGCTTCAGATTTACTGGAACAAAGTTATATGGAAAATTCTCAGTTTGGAAACTGGTGTTCAGGCTTAATTAAGCATTTTAATTGGGAGCAAGTGGAGTATGGAAAAATAAAATGTGGGAGAGAGGAAGCAGCTCAAGATTTTTAAGGTGGACAGCAAAATACACTGCTATTCCTAGTATTCTTAAGTAGGTCTGGCTCTTGCATCCTTCAGAGTAATGAGAGGTATTTATACAGCAAAAATGTGTAATATATCATTGTAATTTTGTATTCTGTAGCCCAAATCTTCCTAAACTTGAAAGCTTAATAAACAGGTAAGTAATGAGAATGAATACTTCAATACTCTGTATAATCCATGCAAATTTTAAAGTCCTAAGTATCTTTAAAAGTTCCTTTCTAAGAAGTAAGCCAAGTTTTAATAGGTTTATAACATTTTTTTATTAAAAATTTAAATGAAATTAACAAATAACAAATATGTCATCTATAAAAATATATTTTTAGTTGATCTTTTTATTACAATAATGTGTTCAATGTATTTATATGGCCCATATTTTAAAACAATCCACCTCAGTAAAAAAATGGTTTGCTTTAGTGAAATTTTCAGTGCCTAACCCAACAGTGTATTTATACGTCAACAAGCAAAACAGTCAACTAGAAACTCATCAACTGAGCAGTACGATGAAGAGAAACATATGATAAAAACAAAACAATGCAAAATCATCTGCTGAATCTTCACTTATTTGTTCCAAAAGAGGGCAGCAAATGTCTGTCTATCTGGTTCTCTCATTCTGGTCAGCARTGGTCACCAGTGGAAGATTGATGCAGACTTTTCCTATATTCACAACATAAAGTACTTTTTATGATTTTTAGGGAAAGTGATATGAACCTGATATGTGCCATCTATATTACTTTAAAAAGTAACAGAAGGAAGAGACTGTGTGCTGGAGTTTTGCTTTACCTTATTCCCCATATGGTAAAATACAATCAATCAGAATGAACACAGTGAAGTAATCAGTACAATTCTGAATAAAATTTCTCATAGGTTCTTTTACATCCGTACTCAATTTTCTCATTTTTTCTCCCTCACAATACTGAAAACAGAGCATAAAAATAAACTGACTCCCCCCTAATCCTAAAAGTATTGCTAAGAATGACAAAAAAATGTTTGGCAAAATAGAATTAGATTCCATACTGTACACTAGGCATATATAGGACTAATACACATCCTCAGAAAGGGACAACTAGAGAAAGCAAAGATGAGATTTTTTTGTAATGAGAGTAAAATGCTGCTGCTTCTCATTTGAAAATAGTAATCAGGGGCTTTATATATATAGTTATATATATAATATGTATATGTATATATGTATGTATGTATATATATAAAATTTATGGAATATTCTACCGCTCACAATGCTACCACTCCTAAATATAGCATACTAATCCTCACCACTATGAATGTGCATTCTTATGTTCACACTAGCTCTCATGTATGCATGCATTTGTGTATTTCATTTCAGCCACCACATTTGTTTGCATGGATGCTCATTATAAAAGTAGCTAGTGTTTAAATCAGGGAGTAACAGGAAATATTCTATAAGAATAATTTTAGAAATAAGAAAAAGGAAAATCTTGATCAAATCAGTATTCAACAAGTAGGGAAAGCTATTGCACCATAACACAAAACTCTAAAGTATCTGATTTTTTTATCATGGATTTTCACTAAAAACATCTATCTCATATTTTATATTTATGAAAGCAGATCAAAACTTTTGTTTTGAGTAGGATAAGGATGAGATAAAGAACTAAGTTCTGGTTTCAGATCAACAGAACCTGAAAAACTTCAAGAGCTAGCTAAARACCTCAGTACAATTAACAATATATGTGGTGCCATAAAGCTATAGACGGGAAAATATGGTATCTATTCTTTTTAAAAAAGGGAGCTGTTAGAAAATTATAGGCCTGTTATATTAACTTCAGCTGCTAGAAAAATKCTGGAATGAACAATCAAAGAAACTGATTTTGTGCTTTTGGACCAATACACACAAGGGAGTAATGACCAGCACTGGTGGGTCGTATGGCAATTGGGTCAAACTAGTTTAATGTCTTATTGCAGCAGACTAAAAAGAATTGTGAATAAAGAAGAAGCCACAGACTCCATGTATTCTGACTTCAGCAAGGCTTGTATGTCATTCAGCATTACTACAAACAGGGATCATGGTCAAAACAAAAACAACTGTATAATTGCAAAACTGATTAGTAAACTATAATAGCTGTCAATAGCAGTGATTGACAGTCAAAATGGAAATGTGATTTTGATGGAGAGTTTCTATGGTCAGTTATCATTAATTTTTAGTTGATGATTTGGATGATGAAAAGGAGAAAACTGTCATGGTATTTGCTGTTCTTTCCAAGTTGGGAAGACCAAAGGCATGACAAATTACAGAATTAGAACTCAAAATTATCCTAAATGATTTTATATGCATTCTGAATTGAAATGTTATGTAAAAGGGATAGAGTTTTGCACTTTATCATAAATCCTTAGCAACATGTGTGGAGTGCAGAAAAACCTCTTCAGGCAGGAATTATTTTTAAAAAGTTCCCARGAGTTAAATCTGTAAATCGCAATGGCAATATGGGACAACAATATTATATTATTCTGAGAGAATACAAATACCATATGAAGATGTATAAAGAGGATTATAGCTTGTAAAACATGAAAAATGGATTTCCCTATTTAGCACAGGGAAACCTTAGCTTCAATATGATTTCCAGATATGGACATGACACTTAAAAGAGATGTGGACAATTCCAGGAGAGGTTTGAGGATATCCGCAAGAATGAAAGTGGTTTAGGGAGTATGGCAGTTGAAGAGATTGAATCAACTATGATTGCTTAGTTTAAAGTAATTCAAGCATGTTGAAATTCAGATATAATAAGGAAAATGGAGGAAAGATAATCAAGTCATGGCCTCAACTGCAGCAAGAGAAATCTAGGTTAGACACTAGGGAATAAAGTGAAGTGGTAATGATGGTGAAGCACCAAAACTGGTTGACTCAGAAGATTGGACTCCCCATTGCTGGAGACCAGTTATAGTGGATTAGACACAATGCTGGCATCCTCTGTTGTACAGTGCATCTAGTAAATTAGATAGAAGTATTTTCCAAAAATTTTAATAGGTTACTTCCTCAAATAATGGAAAATTTCAAGTTACTTTATACGATTCCACTGTTTTAGAAATTGTTTCTGATAAACACAACTGCAAAAAACCAATGTGTTTAATTTAGGTGGAGAGAGAAAAGGTCATATATCCTAGGAATTAGGCTAAATTAAAGTCATCAATAATACCTAAGTTAGGAGAAAATGGAATGTAATTTAATCCATTTTGGGTTAAAAATTGAAATCATTTTGATTTCCTCTGCTTTTTTTTTTTCACTTCTAGAACAATTAATCTTGATATTTCCTTGATTTTTTTTAATTTTTTCAATGAGTAGCTAAATAAATGTAAACAATTACAATGCTTATGTTGCTACTGCAACTAATTGTAATATTAAATTCCCCCTGTGAATGGAATTTTAATGTTCTTTGTGGGGTTCTGTCAGCAATTTTCCTGCTGTTTAAAAGATCAGTGTCTAATGGGATTAAGGTAGATAATCAAATTGCAAACTGGAAGCTGGGTATGAGGTTTGGATGCCTGGAGAGCACTTCCTTACTGAATATGAATGAAAGCTGTTTAGTGCTTGTTCAGTGTGGAAACAAATAAATGGAACACTAKTTTTTTTACACCTAGTGTTACCTCTGAGTTGTTCTTGGTAAGGAATTTATAGATTACTTTGTGATAGTTAGACAACAGGAAGAGCAAATCCAGCTCGTCCACCAGTACCTGGGATTGAAATAACATTTCAACAGACTTTATAGTGTACTAGGGTATTCAGAGGATGTTGCAATATGTTCAACACAGTTGAACCTATTGATGTTTTAAATCCTAAGCTTTACATACAATATTGGGGAAAATTATTTTAACTCTCCCATCTCAGATGCTTTGAGCTCTGTGTATCTGTATGTATGCAGGGGAGAGAGATGGGGAGAAAAAGTATGTGTGGTATTAGGTGATGATTGCCTGTGATGTGCATATAGGAGCTATTAAACCTGCTGTTTGAAACCTAAACTGCAGGAGAATTGCTTATGTAGAATTACATATAAAACTRTATGGTGGCCATTTCTTAATTGCTTATATTCCAAAATGCTGTGAGYTTATCAGCGCTGCTTTCTTTACTTCTTAACTAAGAATTGTCCTGGAGAAGTACAATGGTTTCCTTCCCAAAATTATTTTAATATACTGATAACTGAAGATAGTCCAATGTACAGCAGCAAAAATCCGTTGGAATGATACGTCTGTAAATGACTCTGAAAATGAACCTATTTAAACATATGCTTAGAATTGTGGATGAATGGTGGCTTTTTATATGCTTGTATTTTATCAAGCTGTTTAAAAACTGCCCTAATTCCAGCCTTAGAGCAGTGCAACTTCATTTATTTTATTTTCAAACTATTTACTCATAATTTCTRGCTGATTTTTCTTTCACAGCTGTTTGATGCTTGTATAGTTCCTCTAAAGCAATGACTTTATGTCTGCTATGCATTAGGCAGTAGAAGGCAAGAGACTGTGTATTTGGTACTCCATTGAACTTACTTCCAAATATTCCATGCAGATTTTTAAAAGTAATTAAGAGCTTTAAATGACCTGGAAATGTAGTACATTCTCATTATGTATACTGTACTTGTTTAAAATATTTCATATACATTTAGTGTCTTTAAATTAACGCTTTCTCAGTTGAGATTGTGTTTGTTTCCCTTTAACTGAAAAATCCTCTTTTGTTCTCCACCTAGTGTCATTTGTTTCAAACGTTGTATTCTACTGATGTTTTTCCTTAATCAAATTTCTTGGCAATAGTTTGTAAACACAGGGCCAAGTTCAACTCCTCTTGAAATTAGTGAGAGTATTCTGGATACTTCTATGATAGCTGAATAATATTCTTAGCCTAAACTGCATTGTGCACTTCCTGGATTAGAATATCTTTCAGTTGTCTCTATGCCAGAGGAGATTGTCTCATGTTAGTGTGGCTGCTAGAAGATGATGTTTAGAACTTCCCACGTTTCACTTTTTTCCTCCTGAAAGTTTGGTTTTCTGAAAATTTCTTTTTCTAATGAAAAATCATTTGATTTTAAGGCWTTCAAACTAAGTAGATCTGCGGGTGTATAGCTAAAAAAGAAGTAACGTTCACAGACATAATTAAGACATTGTTTTTGACAGTTAAGCCTATAACGCTAAATGTCTAAATGTTTTAGGAGTTGCACAGTTAATCTCTCCTATTTGAGCCTAATTTTTCTAAACAATGAGGAAATCCATGTCGCTGGAGTGTCCTGTGACCTCTTCAGAAAAGAAACTCTTTCCATGAAAATAGTTTACAGAGGCAAAATAAAGGGATAATCAAATCAATAAGAAAAATGTCAGCCATCMCTGTCTAAAATACTAAGGGTATTTTACACATTTGGTGGTTTAAGAATGGTTTTGTCTTAAAAGAAGGACATTTTCCTACACAGTATGTTATATGAGGTGTCCTTGGGGTACTTGTAATACAGTTAAACTACGTTGTAGTCAGRTATTCTGCAGATGTGCACAGGAGAATAGAGGACAACTGTGTTATAGCACCTTTTGCTGGAGATGTTACTGATTGAATAATTGCATACAAACTCTTTTAGTTCCTTTCTGCTATTTCTCTAGTCATTTTGCAGGTCTTCTCCCCGACTGCTGTTTTGCATACCAGCTGAGTGATTTCTGATTGCCGATTAACTCTGGTGAAGCTTCTGAAACACAAGCAATTTGCTCAACTTCGAATGTCATGTGTTCGGATTCCAAGTTATGATGATGATTGCACGTTTAGTTTAAAAGTATTTTGCACCTACTTTCATTGCTTATTCAAGTCCTATAAATAAGAAAATTTGAAATGCAGCTCTTCTCTACTGCTGCTGATTGACTGAACCCCCTGAGGCATAACTATCTCCAAAAGGGCTTAATGAGATGACAAATTGTTCAGCCTAAAGCTTGTTGGAGACATGTTATGAACATCAGCAATGGATGCATAGTTAGGGGCTTGAAATGTGGTAACTTTTACCTTTTGTATAAAGAAACAGTATAATTTATTGAAACAATGCAGGTAACAAGGCGTTGCAAGTAGCTCTTCTCTTCCATTTCTCCTCTGTTAATGATAATTGCAAGATGTCACCTATCCATTGGGATAACAGTAAGTGTGACACAGATGCCCTGTGCCCTTTCCTGAGGGATAGTGCTTAGTTATTCTCACTTTGTGAACCCAGTTTGATTTTTGTTTTGTGATTGGCAATTCTGCTGCTTATATCCAYATACAAGGTAATGCGAGAAGTCTCAGAAAGGGGATCTGAGCCTTCCTTTGCTTCACTGAAGGCAGCCTCCTCCAGAACAGAGATGCATGTTCTAGTGAGGAGCCAGTGATGTTTATCTGCCTACAGAATCTGTCAAGGAGAGTGAGACAAGTGCCTCATTCTCCAGCACTTTCCCTCACCCCAAGTAAGGTTGACTCTTTACCACGGATAGAAACTTAGTCTTCAGAATATTAACTTTATYTATATTTGTTAATAAGAGAATTATTATGGTCCCTGTTTAAGAATATATCCCGCTCTATAAACTAGGCAAAAAATTATTAACAATTATTTATGATATCTAAGAAAATAGTTATCAGCTGAAAATGTTTCTGAATTGTGACCTATTTGACCCAAATTCGCCAAGAACGGATGTTGTGCTATGAAACAAGCAGATCTGCACCCACATCTGTAGCATTGCCTTCCCCTTGGTAATACCACTTAAATATAGCTACAGCTTTGCTGATGGTTATTTTTCTTTGTTACTTGATTATAAAAATCAATTCTAAAGCTCATTTTCATAAAGGGCTTATTTATGCTGTAGTGATTGCCCCATCGCCGCAGTGCAGGGGAGTCATTAACAACATTAACTATCCTTGCTACTCCAAAGCTATGTTATTTTATGTCAGTTACAAACAAACATCAGGACATCAAGATAAACTAACACAGTAAACTCATCACTGCTACTAGAAAAGGAAGCTTCATGAAGGTCTGATGTGCTGATTGTCATTTTAAGGCACACATCCTTTAGAATTCCGCTAGAAAGACTGGCAACATCCTTCAGTTTATGGCATCCTTCTGTGAAATTAATTCCCTCTTCCCCTTCCTTGTCCTTCTCTAAGAATGAGAAAAAGATAGAATTTTAAAGATATTATCTGGAGGAATACTTTTTATATACTACTTGAGCTTCTCCACAATAGAAGTGTCAATTTTATGAGAAAGAGCCTCAGTTCTGTTTACAGAAGACACACTTCATTAGGGCATCCAAGGTAGCAGAAATTTGACATAATTTCCCCTCAGTTTTTTATTTTAATTCTCATATATTTAGTTAGTTTACAAAGCCTATAGAATAATATTTTTCTCTTCAGAGAACTGTAAATGAAGGGAAAAAAATCACCTAGTAGTAAAGATTGTCAGACTGTATTTCTGAAACCTAAATGTTGGGCATACATTGATCTCTAATATTTTTTACCCTTCAATAAGTATCCATTTCACACAAGCAGAAAGCACAATCCTCTGCTTTCCTAAAACTCCTGATCTGAAAAAAAAAATAGTATTTTTTGAAAATCCTTAGGAATCCTCTTCAAACATCACTGAGTGGGCCAAATATGTTCTCACTTGGTCCTTTATATACAGAAAACTGYTTCACTGAAAACCGCTTACACCACCGTGAGAGGAAGAGGCTTACTTTGGCCAAAGGCTCTATGTGCAGTTTAAAGTATTAAATAGTTACATTTGCAGCTCAGTATTTGTATTAATAAAACAAGGTCATGGATTATCTGAGAATAGAACAAATTCCTTTTACTTTTATGAACTAATATAAATAAGTGCAGCACTGAAAGAATTGATTCCTTCCAGAACTGACTGCAATTGCAGTCTGTGCCATGGCCTGTTTCACCTTTGTTGCACAATATAAACTGACCCCAACTGCATTTCTTCATCACTATTGGATTTGCTGACTCTATTCTTTTTGTCAGCATTTCTCATGTGTCCATCTGTTCTTGTTCTTGACRTTTTATTTATTTTTTCTTCCTGCATTGAAGTTCTGTCTAAAAACTTTTCTGTCTTGCTTGCYTGTGTTTTTGTCACAATTTTTCTCATCCCTGGATAACCCCTGTCCTTCAAGGGCCTGCCTGAGAGTTACAAGGCTTCTCTCTGCATGTGTTATGCTGAACATCCTAGTGAGCACTTCTCCTCAGAGGGTTGCTGGAATCAGTTTTCAGAGGTCCAAAACTCTCTTAGTACCTGAGGTGCTGCCACTACTCCATTCAAAAGGCTTGGARAATGCCTTTGTGCTATTCAGATGTATTAGCCATGACCCAGATTTTACCTCTGTCATATTCAATAGTTTAACATCAAAYTCTCCGTGGAAAGATATACAAATAACAACTACTGTAAAAAGCATAGGGAAGCTTTTCAAAGAAATACTGCAGAACCCCTACTCTTAAATATTTCATTCACACAGAGACAAATATGAGAGGATTTCTGTGTAATGCAAGAATAAATGCTAGCTCCAAATCTTGAAACTAGTTCTACAATCATGGATATGACTTGAAATCTGTTAAACAGCAAGAAAATGATAATTATTCTTACAGGTAAAATAATTTGCAGTCAGCGCATGACTGCAATGGCTAGGAACTAGTGACAATCTCATGTTTGCAAAGTGTGAATGCTATCATAAGAATTTGAACACTGCATATAAAATTCTATTTTAATCTAAGCTTAATCTGAAGATGATAAGAACAGCTACTGTGTGTCTGCAAGGTACATAGCAATAATTTGACCACAGTGCCTGCAGAGCAAAGGCGTCTGGAAAGAYTTTTTCAGATCCTGCAATGGTACCTTTTCACCTGTCTCTCATTGCCTTCTTTTGTGTGTTTTACTCTGTACTCTAATGCAAAAGTTTTAGTCTTGCTTCCTGTTATCTTTCAGGTGATCTTAAAAATGGTCGACACACTGCCTAACATCTTCCATTTCAACTTTCAGACTAAATATATGCTTGTGATCTTACATAGGATTTCTGAGCYAGCAGTTTYATCTAGAGYGTTCACAAGAGCTCCTTGCAAGAATATTGCCTTTGTAGAGAGCCTAAATTCACCTTGGGTTTCATGTTTCTTCAAACAGCATCTGCCATAGCAATAGGCAATGTAGTTTGGCATTGACATTTTTTTTCTTTAATGTTGACTTGAGAGTTACTGTCTTGACTGTTTTGACTGTTCTCTCTTCTTTGTTTCTATATTAACATAAATAACTAAATCCAGCTCTTTATTTATCATTTATATGATTATATGTATCAATATCTTTACAATCCTTGGGGCTCCATTGAGCCAGGGAAGCATACTCTGTATGCCTAAAAGTATATCATGTCAGAAAATATAACTCATATTCCTTACCAGTGAAGTTATGAAGCAGCTTTCTGAGATTAATAAAGCTGCAATAGATCACACTGGAAGAGACTAGGGTCCTATGTCTTTTATTTATTATTTTTGCCTTTATTGACTTAAGGGACAAATTATCAAACACATCTTGATTAACCATCTCCTGTCCAGAAAAGTAATTTTTTAAACACTGGTGTGTTTTCACTCCTACCAACATAAACACCTAGCTTTWCAATTCAGCATAATTTGCAAAATGTTCCATGGTGCAAGCTGTGATCTAAGCAAATGAAACCATGTTGTAAAAATAGCTGGTTTAATAAGGCAAACTGGGGAAGAATTTATTTCCATCTTCCTGGAATAATCTTTTGATCAATCATTTTTCATTCTTAATCATTTATGGAATCCGCTCAGTTTACTAATGACCTTAGCAATTGCTGTTGTTGCAGATTTTAAGGTTATCCACTAATCTTTTGTTACTACTCTGTATTTGAGTATCACATTTAGTTCAGTTACACTTTAACATTTGTGTTTTTATACATGCTTGTCAAAAGAAAGAAAAAGCATCATATTACTATTACAGCATCTTCTCAACAGTGTTTTGCAAAGCTGCTTTATWTTTTTTTTTGATGCACCTATCCATAACATAGCCTAATAGGATTATTGTGCTGTGAAAAATAAGAGCAGTAGTCAGGTATAATTCCTTTTACTTCTCATCCTGCCACAGACTTCTTTTGCGATTCATGACTTACAGTCCSTGCTGCAGAACTGACCACAGAAAAGGGATGCTTCTGTCTTTTGCAGCCAGAGAATAGTGTTCTGGGCTCAAAAAGTGTTGCAACAGAGCCTGCAGACTATATATGTAGGAGTACTTAAAGTCTCTCAGAAAAACAATTTATCATAAGTCATATACTGAGCACATAAATGCTATGGTATCCAAAAATGATGACTGTTCTTAAGAAGTTTACCCTTGTGCATCAATAAAAGATTATTATTTAGCATGGTGAGTTGTGACACTTTGGTTAACTTTATGAAGAATGGTTTGATCTTCTGAGAAGGACAATATAAAATATTTATGGAAATAATTATAATCAATATACAATCCGTATAAACTACAGCTCTTACGACTGTCTATTCTTTTCAATCTAATAATCTATATTTTGCTTTCTCTGATGTATTCCTGAATTGCTTATTTGTTTAAAAGATATTTTTCTTCCAGCCCTTCATCTTTTATTCTTAGGGTTTGGTCTTTATAACATTAATTTGGCCTCTCATGTGTTTTCATCTCTTATTTTAGTAGTAACAAATTTTCCTCAGGAATGAAGCTTTAATGTCTTTTAACGATGTATCATTTACAGAAGAGTACTCTGGTTGTAGCATATCCTCTTCTGGTTTAATTAGACTGCTGCTCTTCTGGGTTCCTTTCATCTTTCAAAATATATCTGGCTATTCTCTGTTTTTACCTTGCATTTCTTCTATCTGGTTTCTAATTTTCGCTGAGTTGAAGTGTTTGCCCACTTTTAATGTTTTTTGGCTTCAGAGCGCTTGTATACTTGTTCACAGAAAACAAGGGCTAGTAACAAATACACGTGCTCAATAAGCTCAGCTATTTGTTTTTCTAGGGAACAAAAGAATAAAGAAGCATGCATTAGGAGTAAGGAGAGGTTCTTTACAATAAAGCTTGTGTAAGAAAGAGTTTAAATTAATTGAATTATTTCTTTCGGTTTCTGCACATATCTACACAAACATAAACGTTAAGATGTTTCTATAACCCTGGAGGCTAGTCGTATGCTATAACATTAATGAATTTGTCCACGTATTTCAATATGTGCTTTGAACACGGTGTTTATGCTAATCTTCCAAGGGTCTGCTGATCACAATCTTCATTTTCTTAAGAACATCCAGAGTCACACTTTTCCCTCTCTTCCATGGTCAAGATGCTTCTGCCACCTTCATTATCATCATGAAGAATGTCAGTTTAAAAGCTAGAGGACCAGGAAAAGTGCGCAGTGTGCACTTGAGAGATAAGTGTCATGGAAAACTGGCAGCTCATTTATATACTGTTTTTTTCTGGGGCACATGTAATTTTTTACTTTTGTATTTTTTGTACTACTTTTTTGGACAAATATAAAACTTTTTTTTTTTTTTTTTTKWAACTGAGATTTTTTGGTCTGTTTTCAATTCCAGGAAAAATATGTATTTTTTAAATAAAAAGTAAGATTCTCTAAGGAAGTGGAGAGAACAAGTGATTTTTAAATCTGAGTCTCCCAAATTTTATTCTCTCTTTTTCTGGAGGAAAATTAAGTTCATACGTCTTTCAAAGATTGTTATCAATACTTAAAATATCGATGGTGGTTTCATTCCAACAGTTCAAAGAATTAATACCCTCTGACTGGTGGAAAACATATCTGTGTGTTGATACAGATGTGACACTCCTTTGTTAATCAAAGACTCATACTCAACTGAAGGGAATTTAAGCTTGTAAGTTATTATGGCAGAATAAGCAAGATTTAACATTCATAGAACCTTATTTATTTAATTATTCGGAAGTGGTTTGACAATAGCCTGAGAATTATTTCTATCCTTTTTTTTTCATCTTCATTATTAGCAGTTAACTCTAAATTGCTAAAAAAACAACTGGCAGGTCTTCACAGCTCTGTTTGATCTTAGGTTAGCGACTAACTGTCCAGGTAGAACATATATGCTATATATATATATATGCTATTTATTGCCTATTCCTATTTAAAGTTCATCTTTGAATTATAGATGGTAGTGCTTTGCACAGCTTTTTAAAATCTCTCYATCAAATAGTGGATTTTATGCAACAACTCAATATCATCAGTCCTATAAATTTTCAGTTGAATTGAGGTCAATATTTATTAAAAATGGAAGAAATATAAACCTCTATATCACACCTTTATTATTTCATCTAATTAAGAGAAAGTAAATACTTGGAATCAATGATGTTTGTTTCTTAAGTGATCATGAGTAGCTTGAAAATGAGGAAGAGTTTTCTCATTTTTTTGGAAGTGTTTCATATACTTTTAAATATTTGGAGGCCAGACCCTCATTTCATTAGAGCTGTGTCAGTTTATACCAGACAAGACATTGGCCTATTAATGCCCGTATATATACTATTGCACATATGTATGCTATTATTGATTGTAAAATTTCATTGATATCAGAGATGCTGCAAGGTGCAAACAAAGGCAGAGAGGTATTCCTGTCTGTATTGTATTCAGCCAAAGGGCAAGAGTGGCTTAAAATAAGCTATATTAGCTTGTCCTACACAAATACAAATAAATGATTAATCTGGTTGGGATATCTTTTAGTGAATCAGTTCTTGATCTTACAAGTGCTTTTCTTTAAAAGTGCCAGATGACAAGACGCTGATAGAGGACTTTGTGTGGACTGTCTAGTGTTCGATATTCTTGTCTGGTGGCAGCCACTCAGTGTCACAGAGTCTCGAGTAAACAACTCTAGGGTGGAGTAGAGGCTAAAGCGAGTTTAGCTACCAGCACTGGTACTCCCTGGTTCAGTGCATTTGTCTGATATTCCAAGTGCCCAGCATGTGGAAGTCTCTGAGGAGTCATCATTCCACATGCACAGGCAATGTGTTCATATGTAGTAAATCCAAGATGTCACATGGGACTTTAAATATCCACACGTCCTCTTCTGCTTTCAGTGTATTAAAAAAAAATTCTGGAAGGAATGTCATCATTTGGGAATCAGCCTGGGTGTTTTGATGCCCAAATCTAGGACCTGTGTTATTCATCTTTTAAACTGAGGAGAAATAAATTATTCTGTGTCTCTTGTGTCTACCTAAACAGCTTTTCCTACAAACTTCAGTGTGGCATTATCTTAGGTCTTCTCTTTTACCTTAGCTTAAAATAAAATACTATCAGAGTTGCAGATTAAAAGAGCCTAAGAGGAAGCTGATTGATCTAAAAAATATTTCAAATGTGAACTATCTTTGTACAGAGATGAAGAAGAAAAAGCAAGTATTTCACAGCCTGACATTTACCCATATTGAAGTCAATAGAAAATTCCTATGAATTTTGGTGGGAACAGAATCAGTTCCATCATGTCAGTGTCTTTCAGCTGAATTGATTAGAACAGGAAGAACTCCACAATCTGTCCTTTTCATAAACTCACTCAAAAAAATATTGGTAATTGGAAGCCTTCAAATTATCTGAAACCTAATGCAATATATCACTGTCTATAAAAGTGTAAACCCCATGAGAGTTGTAAAAATAATGAATCATTTCACAGCTCTAATATGCAGAAGTTGTATTTGCAGAAGAACAGGGACTTCTGTCAAGAAAAGTATACTTTGAAATACTTTGGAAATAGYTTTTGATTCTGCTAATTGCAGATGTTTAGCTCTGCTTAAACTGAAATCTTCCAAAGTAAGTGCTGAAGCACTTCCCTAATGAAAATTCTGATGCCTTCAGGCCTCATTTGCTTGTAAGATGGTAAGCAGTTTGTTGATTGGAGATTTATGTCATCTAATTAGGGCACARTTTGGTTATTATGGATTACTTTGTTATTAAGAACAAATAAAGAAGGGAACAAGAGGTTTTACTAAGAATATATTATGGGAGCTTCTTACAAGTTTTGCAAAACAGAAGTATAAATGTTTTTGTACACTTCATAGTGCTACCATCCCTAAGGGACAAGCGCTTTCCTAAAGCACATACTTCAAAGGACTCTCTGTACTCCAGAGAGTGCTCTAGAGGAACAAATGCCTCTGGAGTGTCTGCCTCTATGCTTTCTTCTCACCCTTTCTTTTTTGTTAGTTCTTTCTACTTTCTACTTTCATCTGTCTTTCTCTTTCTATTTTCTGCCTGTTTGATTATTTGGGTTTCTGTAAAAGCTCACTACCTGAAATATGAAGATCCTGCTTATGAGAGTATGATGTTCTTAAATAATGGTTGTTGCTCTTATATATAGAACCAATGCAATCCTTATCAGACTAGAACTGATAGGTGCATTATATGCTTAGGACCCACAAATCTGACTGGAATAAGTAGAAGAAGCTACTTTGTTCATCTTAAGCTAAGACGCCTATTTTTATTTCCTTATACCTCCATTTTCACAAATTACAAAATGTCAGGCAGCATTACTGGCACTGTGACTTCAAACTATTGATTACTTGTTAAAAGTKGTGAAATTAAAACTAATGGAAGAGGAGAAAGATACAAAAGGAAATAAGTTATTATTAGATGTGTAGCTCTGTGTTCACTGATTTCTGACTTGTGGGAGATTCAGAAGGGAGATTCAAGTACAGGGAAAAAAATCTAAACAATGTCTACAGCAAATGTCAACATTCTGATGTAGCAGAAAAATCAATCTAAAAAAAGTCATACCAAAAATATACAGCAAAAAATATCTATCAGAACTGTTGTGAGTRGTATAAGCCTGTCAACTCATAGCTTGTAAGCAGGGAAATTGTGGGATACATCTGTTGAATGACAAGATGGTTGCTCAGACAGTCTTGATAAGGAGCAGTGCATATTTGAACTGTCGCAGCAGGAACTGATCACCAAGGACTGAGCTGTAACTGGGAGCAAGATTTCAATCCCCATCCTTCTGCTGCTGTGATGAAGAAGAGACCTTGTGCTCTCTTGGGAGAACAACTCAGGGCACCTCTGGTTGGTTGGTGGTTAGACTGATGACAAGAGAAATGGAGTTTTCTATCCACTTGCCCTCTGTGGGTGACTGGGCAATCCCACAGACTGGAGGAAGCAATGAACTGAACAGTGCCGTCCTTATTCCCTTTACTGAGCAAAAGTTGTTGTTATAGGATGATGGATAATTTTTTGTACCCCTGTCTTGATCCCATCTAATAGTGATCAGTAAAGGTTATATTTATACTGCCAAGCTGGAAACTTCTCAGTTTGCAACAACATGCTGGTCACCAGTCTCCCACATGGCACGTGTTTCTCTCCAAGTGAGCTAAAAAGCTCCCTTGAAGGAGAAACTGGCAACTGCATTTTGTCCTACCAAGCTCTTCACTTTGAATGGCTTTAGAGGCTGTTGCAACTGTTGTCATCACCCAGGCTTCAAGTAAGCCTTCAAGCTCCACTACCAAGATCCTGACACTATGATCAGCAGGAGGTAGCTGAAATTTTAAACTATGAATAACAGGCAGATCCAGACTGCCAGTGGTGTGTGGCATGTGAAGATGCTGATGCAGCTGAAAGATGTGCATGATGCAGACAGCTTGGAGAAGCCACAGCTTGTCTGTCAAACCTCAAGGAACCGCTGAATGGACATTATGCTTGCTTCTGCCGAACTGCAAAGTGATTTCTCCTACCTCTTCATCCCTAAGATGTGAATATTACGGGAGGTACAGAATGTATTTCCAGGATCTATAGAAAGTAGGAGGATGCCCCACACTTAAAATTAGATTGGTTTTGTCTGTAGCTCCAAGCTTAAACTCATTCTCTTAGTTCTGCCACAGTGTGTGCTCCTTTGTTCATCTAGGGAGCTGTGGGCACAATCACTGTTAAACTACAAACAGTGTAGTTTCATTGTAACTGTTTCCATTCCAATATTATTATTGAAGAACGCTGGTTCCAAGTAGTTTTTCTAGCAAACAAAGCTATGTCTTGCTTGGTGACTTTTGACAAGTTGATAACATTCATTTAATGAAACTGATAGCCCTAAAAATAATGGATCCGGACAACTAGAATGAAATTGTAATTATATATTCAGTCAAACTACTTGGAATAGCAACAAACAAACAAAACTTTGCAAAATAAAAGTAATCAAATTAAAYCCTACCACCATTTTGTGTGATTTAGTGGTAATACTAAATGCAAAATATTAGTCTTAATTTTGGTTTATTTATCAGTCATGTTATCTGAGCTCCCTCACATCATCTAGCATGCAGCACTGATCAGAAAATTACCCTAAATACACAGAAGGCACTGCTGACATAAGCTGTTAATAATGAAAATATGGGACTAAACATAACTAAGGGAAACACACTGATGTAGTATCTGTCTGAAAGCATATTGATTCTCCAGTACATTAATCCTTTACACTGAAGAATTAACGTCAAAGAATGAGTCACAGGACAAAATATGAAACATGTTTTTACTGTTCTTTGTGATATTTTTAAAAAGTGATTCATATATTTCTTGATTTATTATATTTTAATTTAACATATGTYCAAAACTTGTGTTCTTTTTCAGTTAATATTATATATCAACTGATCAGAGATATATTTAGTATTATCAAACTATTTATATGTATGTGTAGAGATAAATATACACACGTGTGTGGAAGAAAGGAAAGCAATAGAAAGTCATTTACTTATAAAAAGTTATTCAAAACCTGCAGGCAAAAATAATTTTTTGGAGGTAAACAATGTCAGTCTTGTCTACAGAAGAATTTGCACTAATCTAATTTGATTTAGGTTTTAAATAAACACAAAACTAAAACACTGAGAAAGACTATGTATGCCTTTTGACTGTATTGCTTTTCATTTGGTTTTCTTCCTTAGTTAACTTAAGTAAGAATGATAGTGTGAAGCATGAAGTTATTGAATTGTTTTTTGCAAAGATTTATTTAAAACTGCTTAGATTCACACGTTATGTCCTTGCCTTACTTTAATGGGAAAAAAAGCACATATTTCTAAATTTTCTGAATTCAGTATTTTGATWTTTGTCTCAATTCAGAGTTGAATTGCACTGTAAAAATATTTAGAATATTCTGATGCTATTTTTTTTAGTGAGGTCACTCTGATTAACTGAAGCAAAGAAACTAAAGTCAACATAATGTAATTTGTATAAACTCAAAGCTACAAGTATGGATTTCTACATTCGAGAAAGAACTCTTTCCTAAAATGGCCCAGTCTTCTCAATCTTCTTTATAACAGCTCTGCTGTTAACACATCATCCAAGAACCATGTTTCGCTTTTTTCTGCGGGAGCTTCTTCTGAGTTAGAGATGTCCAGAGCTCTCCAGTGCCTAATAGCCTCTACTTCTAGGATTCTTCTAGGGCTCTACTTCTAGCCAGATTCTTTGATTCCTCCCTTTTGGAAAGTTAATTTCTGTCCTAAACTTAATTAGAGAGAAAATTCAATGCTTTAGTCAAATTCTTTCAATGCGTTTTTGAGCTGTGTTTTTTGCCACTCACTCTGTATCTCAGAATTAGGCAAATTCACTAGTATCTCATCAAATCAGGGTTTTAACACTTAAAAATAATACTTTTTAAAAATGCATCATTCTGTTTTTCAGTGGGAGTTGCAGAAAAAAGGAAAGTGGCAAAGCCTGAAGCTCACAGATTTAAATCACTCCAACAACCTCCTCCCACAAACGGGGACCTAGACTGCTTTTTTTTTTTCTTTTTTTGGTTAATTTATTTGTTTGGTTTTGGTAGCAAATATCTGCTGTTGCCCTGATTTAATAATTGATGATGAGAAATACATTCCCTAGAACCAGTGTTTCAGTTTTCCCCATATTCCAGTTATCAATGCTAAATGAAATGAATGACATATGTTGATTATACTTCATAGGTTTCTTTGATTTATATAATCTTTCTCTCCTGCCCCTAAATGAACAATGATACATTTTTCCTATGGTTAGTCATTAATCTTTTTAGCTCTCTGCCCATTTTATGGAGGGACTAACTATGACTCTTAATAGACATTACTCTTAGTTGCTAGCATGTCTTTATATCTAAGATTATGCCTTCTTGTGAGCCCACTGTAGTTATGTTCATATTTTGGGGTCTGTCCAGCTCTACAGGATGCCTATATTAAATACTATAGCAAATTGTGTCCATCTGTGGCTGCAGAAGCTGCGAGTGGTCAGTGTATTGTTATACAACCTCATACCTAAGGGTTGATGGAAATGAGCTCATGAAACCCAACCTGATCTTTGTTAGGAGCAATCTGGCTGAGATAGTGGATATGAATATGTTCTATGAACATAAAGGTTCTGCATTCTCAAATGTAGTTGTCAAGTATATCAGAGCAACAAAAGAGGATTAGAAAAACAGAGATCAAATATTTTGTTTGCCTCTTTGTGCTAAGGGAAAATGGTGTTCTGCTGGTTACACATTTTGACACTCTTGAACCTCACAAAATGCCTAGAAAATTGGGTAGCCAAACCTTTTAGCGATTGTCCCTAACTCACTTTTGATGCTCATAAGCATCTGCTAATATGATAAATATTTGATAGATAAATATCTTTGCAATTACTGGCTGAGTTACTAATGCTGGCTATATCGAGAATAGGAATTATTATTCAGATTTTTTGTTCTTTTCTGGTGGTGCCATAGCAGGGACTGGCAGGAGGTTGGACAGGTCACTTTTAATATCCCAAAACAGTTTCCCCACAGGAGTTCATTAATTAGAACAAACTTATAGTTCCTCTCTGGTTCTCCTGGATGTCCTGACTGAATTAACTGATAAGCCTCCAGCAGGCTCAGCATTCACTGCCCTCTGATAATAGTGCCTAGTTAATAGCATTGCTAGGTCAGGCCAAGTCATGGTAACAGTTCTTCTGGATGTCATCCAGAGCACGTGTCAAGCAGCAGAAAATGAGGCATTGATGGTGATGTTGCCTATCACACAACATATTGCCACTCCATGACTGAACAGAAATGTCTGATCCACCACGACTGCTCAGAAATGAAGTCAATGGTTTGCCAAAATCTCCCTCTGTCATATCAGATAATGTTATCTAATATTGTAGATATTTTTATTTTATTCTCATCATTCAATGTGAATGATGCTGGAAAAACTGATAGTCTGATCCCTTCTGTGGGATGTTGTGTGCCATAGCATCAAAATCACCTCTGTAAATGTTRTATTGATCCCATGAAGGATATTATTTTTCCTCTATTTTATTCCTGAGAGGTGCTGTCCTATAACCTCTAAATAATATCCTGTTTTTATTTTTATGAGAAATAAAATCCAATCTGCATTCTGAAGTACCAGGAAGCAGCTTGCAAATATTATAATTCCTTTTTTATTTACAGATGCTGTAGGTAATAGGTACTTCAGGTTTAGTAAAGTGCATGATTGCTTTTTAAACTGAACATTTCTTCATAATAATGCATTGTAAATAAATTGTTGTACTGTAAAACATCACCACTCTCACAAGCCTCTAAAGTCCTTAAAAGCACTCACTCTTATTTGGTTTTTAAAAACTAGCTATTAATATTTACATTTGTGACTGTGCACAAATACATAAAATCACTGTAAAAGCCAGAGGTTTAAGTGCCTGCCCTTCCATTCACCAGGTCAGCATGAACTTTTAGATCTGTCTCAGAGGATTTCTTGCTATTACAAATATGAAACCAGGATGTTAAAATGAAAAAGAACAAAATTTAATAATAATAATAAAAAAAATACTTGCAAGGGACAGTGCTCAGCCTGATGGCTTCAGAAAGTGGAAGGAGATTATGTTAAAGCATAAATGGAGTTTTAACATTTTTAAATCCAGAAGGTCTAATCTAATCTAATCCTTTTCAATCCAATTTTTTTAATGCAGCCTAGACATCAGATTAAAGCTTGCACTTTTCTTTTTTAGGCCATTGCAAACAGAATCAGCATCTGTGCTACCTTTCCAATGCTCAACATTTCAAAAGGGTTTTAAATTCATAATTATGAAAAATATAAAAGTAAAGGGTATATTTGGCTATGAAATATCTTATTTCTACTTTGTAGTGCAAATTACAATTCTGTTTAGTAAACATGTCTTTTTTATTAAAAAACCCTGTTGCTGCCCCCTCTACAAAGACTGCTCTTGGGCTCAGGGAGCACCTTAAATGCAATGGTTACAAAGAAAGAGTTTTAGGTTTCTTTTGTGTGCGCATTAATATATTTCTTCTAAATGATTTTATGCAAATAGTTCTGTAAAACTGATAAGTAAAATTTCACAATAGTCACAATTGGTTTCACAATCGGTTTTTAGTATCAAAACACATACTAAATGTAGTATCTGTTCTGCCCGGGTACAGATTTTCAAGCACTAGTTTGCTAGCTGTCTCAGTCGTATTGTTATATACTCATGACTGATTTAACAAATCTGTCTTGTTAAGTCATCTTTCATTTCAGACATTTGTTTCTTCAAATGAAATCTACAAAATTCTTTCTGAACTTTTGAATTAGATTAGCAACTTCTTAGAGGTTGAGGAAAACAACTAAAACATTGCTGGAAGGGTGAGTATTTTGCATGTAGGATATCATTCCTAAAACACTCAGTCTTGCCTCTCTTCCTCCTCCTCCTCAAGCCAATAACAAAAACTATAGTGGGATTGTAGGCAGGCAATTAAGTTAGTGCTGAGTATTTTGAAAATGTTACCTGTATCGTCTAGAGCTTTCCAACCACTTCGGTGGACAGAATCATAGAAATATTTTGTATTGTGTCATTATTATGAAAAGATTGGATAAAAGTGTGGATAAAGGGATATAAGCAATTGTATTCATAGCTGTTTATGCCATATAAGCATGGACGTGGTTGTCTCTGCACTTTAATGATATTGACACATGATTGTCTTTGCATTTTAATGGTATTGACAACATAAAATAAGTGATGCAATCTGGCATATTTTAAAGGATTCTTGTTCATTGAGATTCCAATATTCATTGCTTAGAGTTGTGTCTTGGATCCAGGTGCCAATTTTATGTCAGAAATTAAGATAGTGATGAGTGAGTAAAACTGCCTGCTTCAAAGGCCATGAGTCTGAATCAACCTGAAAGGAACCCTCAGCGCCTGCTCAGGACCACTCTGATGGTCCTGAGGGCTGCCTAATTAAGGATCTATTTACCCTTTCTGCTCTTTGTATAACACTGTAACTAAAGGGGTTAAGACCATATAGGCAATATACAAAAGAACAGCATATGCAGCAGTTAAGCGTGATGTATCATGTTCCCCATCCCTTTTTTCATGCATAGAGAGGATGGCAGATGAACAGGATTTAATCCATACTTATTGACAGGAGAAAAGCTCTCACATCACTTCTGAAATCTCACAGCCTTCTTCAGGTTCTCTTTGAAGATGACATTTTCACTTGATGATGTCAAGTATAGCTTTAAGTTTGCTTCACATAAGACCACAGTCTATTATCTTCATGTGAAAGATGTACAGCAATACCATGGTGCAATTTAGCAGCAGTTTAGCATCCAGCTGTTGAAGTTCTTCATACTAACTTATTCTAACACAGACATTTCTGGGCACACAAGATKCTTATATCAAATGGCTCTTTTAAACCTTACTATTTTTCAGTCCAAAATATGTGTACCATTAACACATTTCTGCAATGAATGCCAAAATGTCAGTGTGTCCTGTGCGATTTGTTTAGTGACAGATAAGAAGAGCAGGGAGCCCTTGATGTCATTCAATATTATGACTGATTTTCTCATGTTGGCAGCCAGTGCTGACACTGTGCTGTTCTTTTGGAGGTGTTGTTTTGATGGATGCTACCAAGTGACACCAGGGAAAGAAAGGGAGGTGGAGGGAGAGAGAAAAGAATAATAGAAGCACTGAAATAAGTGGTATCTAAATCCTAACAGAAGCCAGCTCCTTGGGAGGATTTTGGCAAGAGGCCTTTTGAAGATTCTTTTGATTTGCTTTTTTTTTTCTCCTCCTTTCATATGCTTTCCAATTAGTTTGAAATGTAGTTAACAGGTAGTCACACTTAAGAAAATAGCTCACTGCTGATAAGGGTATTACAGAGCTAAAATAAGAATAGTGAAGAATGAAGAAAATCACACCCTATCTCTGCTGTGAAGCCTAAACAACAGTGCTGAAGCATCCTATTGCTCTAAGGGATTTTTTTTTTTTTTTTTTTTTTGTAACACATATTCACATATTCTCTGGCTTTGCCACAGCAGTCCATGTACCAGTCTGAAGGTATAAAATGCAAGAGGAACAAGTTCAAAAAGTCTAATGCAACCATGTCATTTATGACCTTTCCACCTCCACCTTTCTCTGCAGGGAGATAAAGGCAGTATTTCAGGAAACATCATATAGTAGCTACTACAGGACAATTTTATAATTTGGCAGTAAGTTGTGCTTCCTGTTTCTCCTCTCCTTAATCATTCTCACAGCACCACTTTTGCTGTTTGGGCTAACAGCTAAAACATGCCAGATAATAATTTTCCAAGAATGCTCATTTAAAACACACACATTTCTCCAGCTTTTCTTACTGGCTTTGTGCTAAATGCTACTTCAGTGTTTATGTTATGTGTTAAATACACTTCTGAATAGAGCTGAGGGAATTGTTTGCCTGAAGCTTTTTATTTGCAGGTGAAAAATGCAAATTCATGCCCATAAAAAGTTTGAGCTCATGTCAAGTTTGTTGAGTCCTTTGAGACAGAAAAAACAAAAAACAAACAAAAAAAAAAAAAAAAGGAAAAAAAAGCATGGAAAATGCATACACAATTCCCCCCCTTTCTCTTCTACACTGGCTTCACTCAAATTTCAGCAGTTTGCTGACTGTGCTAACTGCAGTATAAATAGGCCTGGCAGACTCTCATCCCTTTGGCAAGCTCTGACCTAAGTTTAGATTCACCTAAGCTGGAGGAACTAAGAACACCGCCCTGATCTCAGTTCCAATGCAAGCACACTGGCCATATTTTAACTGTCTGCTTGAATGAGACTGGATGCTTTAGCCAGAGGGAAAAAAAAAAAAAAAAAAAAAAAAAAAAAGAAAAAAAAAAAA